>NC_041386.1:707992684-707994212 GCF_002162155.2 Triticum dicoccoides | reverse complement strand
TGCCTCGCCGTCGCCTCTGCCTCGCCCCGCGCCGCTTTGGTCAGGGCCGGCACCGCCCCCCTCTTCCCCCTTTTTTTTGCAAATATAATTTTTTTCCTGATTATGTGTGTATATGTATGAGTATATATGTATATGTGTATATCTGTTTATATGTCTTTTTTTAGATTTTTTTGTTTTTTGCATTTTTATAAAAATGTATATATGTTCTCTGTGTATATATATGTTTTCTGTTCATAGATTTTTATTTGAACATTATTTTAAAAAAAACAAGCAATAGAAGAAGAAGAAAAAGAATGAGAGGAAAAAGGAAAAAAGAAGAGGAAGAAAGGAGAAGAAGAGGGGATAGGAAGAAGAGGAGAAATAAATAAGAAGAAGAAAAAAGAAGAAAAAGAAGAGGAGAAGAAGAAAAGAATAGAGGAGAAGAAGAAAAAATAGAATTTTTTTTCTATTTTTTCTTCTTCTCCTCTATTCTTTTCTTCTTCTCCTCTTTTTTTTTTCTTCTTTTTTTTCTTATTCTTCTTCCTTCTTCTTTCTTCCTCTTTTCTTCCTTTTCCTTATTTTCCTTTCTCGAGGGATAAGAAGAAAAGAAGAGGAGAAGAAGAAAGAAAGGAATAGAGGAGAAAGAAGAAACTTTGACACGAGGGGGGGGGGTACCGATACCCCCTCCCCGATAACATTATTTTCCCATGTATATGTATGTTGCGTCGTTGTCGATATAACGAGGGTGTCGAGGATCGCCGAGGGGTCGAGGGTCGGGAACTAGGGTAGAGGGTCGAGGGTCGTTAAGGGGTCAAGGGTCGAAGGTTTCAGGGTCGAGGGTTCCTATAGTGTCAAAGTATTGAAGAAATCCAATAGCTTGTGGGCGTCGATGCCCACGTCGATGCCCACGTCGATGCCCACGTCGATGCCCACGTCATTTCTGATATCAAGTAATTGTTTTCTTTGTATGGCAGGGCTTGGAGAAAATTCACCAAAAAAGCTCCGGGACTACCGAAGAAGCTGCAATTTAGGCACCCGAAAGTAAGTACTATATAGTAGCATATTCTAGGCATCTCCTAGTGATTCAAGCGCTAGTTTCATCAATACCATTTAGCATGCTTGCTAATTATCAGTTTGATTGACCTCTATTTCTTGCAAAGTGGTTGTGGCAGGAATAAGGGAATGATTTCTGTGGATACTACATTTGCGAGTCCATCCGCCACACGACCTGTGAGCGGGGCTACTCCGACAAACAATATGAAGTGCGTAAATAACAATATTCACAATTTTATTTTATTACCATCATTTGTGTTGAGTTTCATTCATTCATATATATATATATATATATATATATATATATATATATATATATATATATATATGTATTGACCCCCTTCTTAAAATTAGATGTTTCGGATGCGGGATGAACTCCTAGCACTAGATCGCATGCGAGCAATTCAAGAGGAATTGGCGGCATTCTTTCTTGACCACGTGATCGCTAAAGACGGAGAATACTATGTGGACCACGCGTCCGTATTTTAGGAGATTA
>NC_041386.1:707923644-707992244 GCF_002162155.2 Triticum dicoccoides | reverse complement strand
GCTGACGCGTGGATGCCTATTGGTCCCGGTTGGTGCCACCAACCGGGACCAAAGGCCCTCCTGCCTGGGCTCAGGGGACAGGCCACGTGGAGGCCCTTCTGTCCCGGTTCTGGATTGAACTGGGACTAAAGGGGTCAGGGCATTAGTACCGACCCTTTAGTCCCGGTTCATGAACCGGGACTAAAGAACCTCACCAACCGGGACAATAGGCCCTTTTTCTACTAGTGTTGCTGTCCTATTGTGCCCTCCGTGTCGCGCAAGCATGAGGGATTCCCGCTGTAGGGTGTTGCAATGCGTTCATGATTCGCTTATAGTGGGTTGCGTGAGTGACTGAAACACAAACCCGAGTAAGTAGGTTGTTGCGTATGGGATAAAGAGGACTTGATACTTTAATGCTATGGTTGGGTTTTACCTTAATGAATCTTTAGTAGTTGCGGATGCTTGCTAGAGTTCCAATCATAAGTGCATATGATCCAAGAAGAGAAAGTATCTTAGCTTATGCCTCTCCCTCAAATAGAATTGCAATAGTGATTGTCGGTCTAGTAACGTAGTCAATTGCTTAGGGACAATTCCACAACTCCTACCACCACTTTTCCACACTCGCTAAATTTACTTTATTGCTTCTTTATATAAAAAACCCCTAGTTTATATTTACTGCTCTTTATTATCTTGCAAACCTATCCAATAACACCTACAAAGTACTTCTAGTTTCACACTTGTTCTAGGCAAAGCGAACGTCAAGCGTGCGTAGAGTCGTATCAGTGGCCGATAGGACTTGAGAGAATATTTGTTCTACCTTTAGCTCCTCATTGGGTTCGACACTCTTACTTATCGAAAGAGGCTACAACTATCCCGTATACTTGCGGGTTATCAAGACCTTTTTTGGCGCCATTGCCGGGGAGTCATAGCGTGGGGTGAATATTCTCGTGTGTGCTTGTTTGCTTTATCACTAAGTAATTTTTATTTGCTGTTCTTAGTTGTTTTCCATCTTTAGTTATGGGTAGGAAACGCAAAATACCAAAAAATTAGTTGTGCCTACTGCACCAATGGTTGAAGAACCACTCAAAATCTATCGCACTACTGAAGCTTTTTACTTGGATCATCTTCGATCCCTTTGTGCTCGTGCTGAAACCCCAAGTAGCTTAGTTGAGGGCAAATCTTTAGATGAGCATGCTTGTTATGTGCGACATCGTATATCTGAAAAGGGGAAACTATTATGGGATCAAATTCAACGTTTGCAATGCTATGCTTGGAATTTATGTGAAATATATGATACTACTTGTTGTTCTGAAAACCCTAAGAAACACCTTCCCTACCAATGTGATTTTGATAATGGAATCGTATCTTCGTATGCTAAGGGTGTTTATAATTACTATGATGTTCAACAAATTGAAGAATTTGTTGCTTTTAAGGGTGCTTATGAAATTGCTTCTTTGATTGAAAAGTATGATGCCACTCTTTACAAATCTGAAAATTTTGCCATACTTGAATATTGTTATGATAATTATGCTTCTAATGCCTATGTTAAACCATATATTGAGTCTTATCCGCTGTCCAAAAAGAGATTAATATTTTGCAGGAAGCTATGGAAGATGAAATTGATGAAACTGTGAGCTCATTGGATGAAAAAGATGATGAGGAGAGCGAAGAACAAAAGGAGGAAGAGCGGATTGATCACCTGTGCCCACCTTCTAATGAGAGTAACTCTTCAACTCATACATTGTTTAATTCCCCTTCGTGCTTACCGAAGGATGATTGCTATGATGATTGCTATGATCCCGTTGATTCTCTTGAAATATCCCTTTTTGATGATGATTGCTATGCTTGTGGCCAAGATGCCAATATGAATTATGCTTATGGAGATGAACTTGCTATAGTTCCTTATGTTAAACATGAAATTTTTTCTATTGCACCCACGCATGATAGTCCTATTATGTTTTTGAATTCTCCAAACTACACTATATCGGAGAAGTTTGTGCTTATTAAGGATTATATTGATGGGTTTCCTTTTACCGTTGCACATGATGATTTTGATCAATATAATATGCATGTGCTTGCTGCTCCTACTTGCAATTATTACGAGAGAGGAACTACATCTCCACCTCTTTATGTTTCAACACAATGAAATTGCAAGAATCTGCTTATACTATGCATTGGCCTTTACTATGTGTGCATGAATTGTTCCTTTATGACATGCCGATGCATAGGAAGGGAGTTAGACTTCGTTGTTGCATGATATATGTTACTTTGTGCTCACTACTAAATTACAAATCATTGTTAATAAAAAATTGGCTTTGATATACCTTGGGATGCAAGTGGATTCATTACTTGAGCACTATATGCCTAACTTAATGGCTTTAAAGAAAGCGCTGCCAGGGAGACAACCTGGAAGTTTTAGAGAGTCATTTATTTCTGTTGAGTGCTTTTATATAGTTTAAAAACAAAAAAATAAAGAGGGGAACCAAAAAACTTTTCAAAAAGGAAAGTGAAAGTGAGAGAGACAAGCATTGTTGAAGTGGGAGCTAGCCTTGAACTTTGTTCATGCTCACGGAAACTTTGTGAATCTTGATTACAGAAACTTTTCATAAAATATAATTATCCCCTTGTACAATTCCATTGTATTATAAAAATAATGTGCCAAGGTTTGCCTTTAGGATGTTTACAATGCTTGTTGGTTTGTACGGTGCAGGACAGAAACTTTGGCTGTAGTGTGCGATTTTACATTTTTAACTGGAACGTCAAGTGGGTCTGATTCCTTTTACACTGTATTGCAGTACAACTTGTTTACTTTTCCGAATTTTGGTAGAATTTGTGGGGTGTCATAAGTATGGTGAATGTTCAGATTGCTATAGACTGTTCTGTTTTTGACAGATTCTGTTTTTGATGCATAGTTTGCTTGTTTTGATGAATCTATAAATTTATATTAGTGGATTAAGCCATGAAAAATTTATACTAAAGTAGACACAATGCAAAAACAAAATATGAATTGGTTTGCTACAGTACTTAAAGTGGTGATTTGCTTTATTATACTAACGGATCTTACCGAGTTTTCTGTTGAAGTTTTGTGTGGATGAAGTGTCTAATCGAGGATGTCTCGATATGAGGAAAAGGAAGAGAGGCAAGAGCTCAAGCTTGGGGATGCCCGAGGCACGCCAAGTAAATATTCAAGGAGACTCAAGCGTCTAAGCTTGGGGATGCCCCGGAAGGCATCCCCTCTTTCTTCAACAAGTATCGGTATGTTTTCGTATTCGTTTCGTTTCTGCATTATGTGCAAGTCTTGGAGCGTATTTTGCATTTAGTTTTCACTTTTCTTTTATGCACCATGCTGGTATGAGATAGTCCTTGGTATTTATAGAATGCTCATTGCACTTCACTTAAATCTTTTGAGTGTGGCTTTATAGAATGCTTCGTGTGCTTCACTTATATCATTTGAAGTTTTGATTGCATGTTTCTCTTCACATAGAAAACCGCCATTTGTAGAATGATCTTTTTCTTCACTTTTATTTGTTAGAGCATGGGAATATATTTTGTAGAAAGAATTAAACTCTCTTGCTTCACTTATATCAATTTAGAGAGATGACAGGAATTGGTCAATCACATGGTTAGTCATAAAATCCTACATAAACTTGTAGATCGCTGAATATGATATGTTTGATTCCTTGCAATAGTTTTGCGATATAAAGATGGTGATATTAGAGTTATGCTAGTGGGTTGTGGATTGTAGAGACACTTGTGTTGAGGTTTGCAAGTCCCGTAGTATGCACGTATGGTAACCGTTGTGTGACAAATTTGAAGCATGGGGTGTTTCTTTGATTGTCTTCCTTATGAGTGGCAGTCGGGGACGAGCGATGGTCTTTTCCTACCAATCTATCCCCCTAGGCGCATGCGTAGTAGTACTTTTCTTCGAGGGCTAATAAACTTTTGCAATAAGTATATGAGTTCTTTATGACTAATGTGAGTCCATGGATTATACACACTTTTACCTTTCCATCATTGCTGGCCTCTTCGGTACCGTGCATTGCCCTTTCTCACCTCGAGAGTTGGTGCAAACTTCGCCGGTGCATCCAAACCCCATGATACGATACGCTCTATCACAAATAAGCCTCATTATATCTTCCTCAAAACAGCCACCATACCTACCTATCATGGCATTTTCATAGCCATTCCGATATATATTGCCATGCAACTTCCATCATCATCATATACATGACTTGAGCATTTATTGTCATATTGCTTTGCATGATCGTAAGATAGCTAGCATGATGTTTTCATGGCTTGTCCGTTTTTTGATGTCATTGCTACGCTAGATCATTGCACATCCCGGTAAACCGCCGGAAGCATTCATATAGAGTCATATCTTAGTTCTAGTATCGAGTTGTAATATTGAGCTGTAAGTAAATAAAAGTGTGATGATCATCATTATAGAGCATTGCCCCATAAAAAAAGAAAAAAAAAGAAAAAAAGGGAAAGGCCAAAGAAGCCTAAATAAAAAAGGGGGCCAAAGAAGCCCACCCAAAAGAAAAAAAAAGAAAAAATGGGCAATGTTACTATCCTTTTTCCACACTTGTGCTTCAAAGTAGCACCGTGTTCTTCATATAGATTGTCTCCTATGTTGTCACTTTCATATACTAGTGGGAATTTTCATTATAGAACTTGGCTTGTATATTCCAACAATGGGCTTCCTCAAATGCCCTAGGTCTTCATGAGCAAGCAGGTTGGATGCACACCCACTTATTTTCTTTTGTTGAGCTTTCATACATTTATAGCTCTTAGTGCATCCGTTGCATGGCAATCCCTACTCCTCACATTGACATCAATTGATGGGCATTTCCATAGCCTGTTGATTAGCCACGTCGATGTGAGACTTTCTCCCTTTTTTGTCTTCTCCACATAATATCCATCATTATACTCTATTCCACCTATAGTGCTATATCCATGGCTTGCGCTCATGTATTGCGTGAGGGTTGAAAAAGCTGAAGCGCGTTCAAAAGTATGAACCAATTGCTCGGCTCATCATCGAGGTTGTGCATGATGGGAGCATTTTTGTGTGGCAAAAATGAAGCATGGCCAAACTATATGATTTTGTAGGGATAAACTTGCTTTGGCCTTGTTGTTTTGAAAAGACATGATTGCTTTATTGGTACACTCGAAGTAATATTGTTTTTTATGTCAAATGATAGACTATTGCTTTGAATCACTCGTGTCTTAATATTCATGCCATGATTAGACATATGATCAAGATTATGCTAGGTAGCATTCCACATGAAAAATTATCTTTCTATCATTTACCTACTCGAGGACGAGCAAGGATTAAGTTTGGGGATGCTAATACGTCTCCGTCGTATCTATAATTTTTGATTGTTCCATGCCAATATTCTTCAACTTTCATATATTTTTGGCAACTTTTTATACTATTTTTGGGACTAACATATTGATCCAGTGCCCAGTGCCAGTTCCTGTTTGTTGCATGTTTTATGTTTCACACAAAACCAATATCAAACGGAGTCCAAACGGGATAAAAACGGACGCAGAATTATTTTGGTATATTTGGGATTTTCCGGAGGAAGAATCAACGCGAAACGGTGTCCGAGGTGGCCACGAGATAGGGGGCACGCCCTCCCCCTGGGCGCGCCCTAGACTCTCGTGGGCCACCCGTAAGGCGGTTGATGCCCTTCTTTTGCCGCAAGAAAGCTAATTTTACGAGAAAAATCTGGGCGAAAGATTCACCCCAATTGGAGTTACGGATCTCCAGATATAAAGGAAACGGTGAAGGGGCAGAAACAGAGAACGCAAAAAAACAGAGAGATAGATCCAATCTCGGAGGGGCTCTCGCCCCTCCCAAGCCATGGGAGACAAGGACCAAAGGGGAAACCCTTCTCCCATCTAGGGAGGAGGTCAAGGAAGAAGAAGAAGAAGGGGGCCTCTCTCCCTCTTGCTTCCGGTGCCGCCGGAGCGCTGCCGGGGGCCATCATCATCACCGCGATCTTCACCAACACCTCCGCCATCTTCACCAACATTTCCCTCCCCTTCCCCCATCTATATTCAGTGGTCCACTCTCCCGCATCCCGCTGTACCCTCTACTTGAACATGGTGCTTTATGCTTCATATTATTATCCAATGATGTGTTGCCATCCTATGATGTCTGAGTAGATTTTTGTTGTCCTATCGGTGATTGACGAATTGCTATGATTGGTTGAGTTGCATGTTTTATTATTGGTGTTTTCCTATTGTGCCCTCCGTGTCATGCAAGCGTGAGGGATTCCCGCTGTAGGGTGTTGCAATGCGTTCACGAGACGCTTATAGTGGGTTGCGTGAGTGACTGAAACACAAACCCGAGTAAGTAGGTTGTTGCGTATGGGATAAAGAGGACTTGATACTTTAATGTTATGGTTGGGTTTTACCTTAATGAATCTTTAGTAGTTGTGGATGCTTGCTAGAGTTCCAATCATAAGTGCGTATGATCCAAGAAGAGAAAGTATGTTAGCTTGTGCCTCTCCCTCAAATAGAATTGCAATAGTGATTACTGGTCTAGTAACGTAGTCAATTGCTTAGGGACAATTCCACGACTCCTACCACCACTTTTCCACACTCGCTATATTTACTTTATTGCTTCTTTATATAACCAACCCCTAGTTTCTATTTACGTGCTCTTTATTATCTTGCAAACCTATCCAACAACACCTCCAAAATACTTCTAGTTTCATACTTGTTCTAGGTAAAGCGAACGCCAAGCGTGCGTAGAGTCGTATCAGTGGCCGATAGGTCTTGAGAGAGTATTTGTTCTACCTTTAGCTCCTCGTTGGTTCGACACTCTTACTTACGAAAGAGGCTACAACTATCCCGTATACTTGCGGGTTATCACCCCCGTTTCTTTTTTGAGACGGCATGGTTCAAGATACCAGGTTTCGACTCTGTATTTAGGGATAAATGGAGCTCCTGTGTGCACCAAATCGGTCCACAACGCGGCCCAATGGAATTTTGGATAGTGGCAGGGGTCCGCCTCCGTGCGTGCCTCAACGGCTGGGGTGCTAACCAAGGGCGAGACGACAAGCTTCTCAGGGCGAGACTTGTCGACGAGATTGCATGTCTTGACGCCCAGGCCGACTTGAGATCCTTCTCCGAACAGGAATGGGCTCTTCGTTATGCCCTGGAAGGGCAAGTCGAGGCTCTTCTTCGGAGCGAGGAGGAGTACTGGAGGTGCAGGGATGGCCTCAAGTGGACTCTTAAGGGGGACGCTAACACCAAATACTTCCACGCTTACGCAAATGGGAGAAGACGGAAATGCGCGATCCTCAGGCTGCAATCGGAGCAGGGGCTCCTATTATGCCAAGCCGACATCGTGTCGCACGTCTATGAGTTCTACATCAATTTGATGGGAACTAGAGAGGAGCAGAGGGTTGGACTCCGTGCAGACGTGTGGCTTCCTTTCCAACGGGTCCTGGACCGCAAGAACGCCGAGTTGGGACTGATGTTTCTCCCCAAGGAGATCGATGATGCTCTAAATGGCATGAAATCTGACACGGCGCCGGGTCCAAATGGGTGGCCGGTGGCCATGTTCAAGCGCTTCTGGCCTCTTCTCCGCGAGCCCGTCTTTGAGGTGTGCAACGACTTCATGCGAGGAACGGTAGATATTGTTAGACTTAACTACGGCGTTCTCTCGCTCATCCACAAAGTGACCGTGCGGACAAATTCGCCAGTTCCGCCCCATCGCGCTGATCAATGTTCCTTTTAAGATCTGTGCTAAAGCTTGTACTACGCGCCTAATTCCTATCGCTCACCGCACCGTTAGTCGCTCGCAATCTGCGTTCATTAGCGGTCGCCACATCCTTGAGGGCCTGCTGGCCCTCCAAGAAGTGCTTCACGAGCTCAAACATACAAACGAACTGGCTATCCTTCTCAAACTATATTTCGAGAAAGCGTATGATCGTGTTAACTGGGACTTTTTGTGCCAAGTTCTCATTAGTTGGGGATTCTCGGCTGTTTGGGTTCACCGTGTGATGCAGCTGGTCTCAGGTGGCCATACTGCGATCTCGGTCAACGGAGAAGTAGGGCACTTCTTCCAAAACAAGCGGGGACTACGTCAGGGCAACCTGATGTCCCCCATCTTGTTTAATTTTGTCGTCGATGCGTTGGTGGTGATGTTGCGAAAAGCCATTGAGGCTGGCCACATCAAAGGTGTCATGGGAAACCTTATCCGGGGGGGGTCCCACTTGCAGAACGCGGACGGCACACTTCTGCTGTTCCAACCTGACCTGCATGGCGTGGCCACGGTCAAAGCCATCCTTATCAGCTTCGAGCTCATGTCCGGGCTGAAAATAAACTTCCACAAATGCGAAGTTTTGCCCATGGGCTTAGATGCTGCAGACGGTAGACGTATTGCGGACTTGCTCAACTGCAAGGTGGGCAAGCTTCCCTTTACGTACCTGGGCCTACCTCTTGACTCCAAGCATGTCCCGGTTGAGGGTTGGGCTCCGCTTTGGACTAAGGTTGGGGGGCGGGTGTGCCCGTGGCATGGGAAATTCCTCTCGTCCGCGGCTAGGCTAGTGCTCACGAACTCGAGCCTATCCTCCCTTCCCATGTTCGCGATGTGCCTTTTCCTCCTAGCGGAAGGGGTTCACTCTAAATTGGACACGCCTCGCTCCCATTTCTTTTGGGAGGGGTCGGGCCCGAAACGCAAATACCAACTAGTCAAGTAGGACGTTGTTTGTCGCCTGAAGGATATGGGGGGTCTAGGAATCACCAACATGCGAATCCTAAACATTGCACTCATGTGCAAATGGATTTGGAAGATCTCCCAAGGGGCAACTGGTTTGTGGGTTGACATCCTTCAAGCCAAGAATTTCCCGAGCGGTTCTTTCTTCCAAGGGGCGGCTCGGCGCTCCCCCTTCTGGAACAACCTTCTGACCGTCCGCCAGGCCTTCGCCTTGGGTGCTAAGTTTTCCATTGGTGACGACAGGTCAGTTCGGTTCTGGCTCGATCTTTGGGTTGGATCCCAGCAGCTTTGGTCGCAATTCCAGGACCTTTACTCTCTGGCGGTAGACCCGGACCTAACGGTGGCTTCGGCCTTGTCAACATCCCCTCCGGCGATCTACTTCCGTCGCGAGCTCTCCACTCTTGAGTAGGCAAGCCTCGAGGAGATGCACCAGCTCATCGGTCAGACAATGTTGTCCACGCAAGCGGACACGGTGTCATGGACCCTCACTGCGTCCGACAAGTTCACGGTTAGCTCGTTGTACCGGAGGCTGTGCCAGGGCCCAACCTTGCCAGCAGCAAACGGGCTCTGGAAATCACGACTTCCGCTGAAAATCAAGGTGTTTTTCTGGCAACTGTTCAGAAACAGACTTCCCACCTCTGACAATATCGCCAAAAGGTAGGGGTCGACGTCAGGTCTATGTGCGCTCTGTAACGTGGTAGAAGACGTGAACCACGTTTTCTTCCTGTGCCTGTTGGCGCGGTTTGCCTGGAGTGCTGCCCGAGAGGCGGCGGCCATTGCTTGGGAGCCGCGGTCGTCCAGCGATCTCGCGCAAATCTTGAACTCGGTGCAGGGGAGTAGTAAACGCGTGCTGTGGTCATGCGTTGGGGCCCTTTTTTGGGCGCTATGGCTTACTCGGAATAAAATTGCTATTGAAAAGGTGTTCCCAACCCACCCAGCTAATATCATCTTCAATTGCATCATCTTCCTGCAGCAGTGGAGTCCGTTGGCGAGGCACAAGGATGTTGATCAGATGCAGCAAGCCCAAGACCGTCTGCGTCATGTTTACGAAAAGGCTAGGGAGCCTGTTGCTACTCCTTGAAGGGGAGTAGCCCTTTTGGTTTGGTTGTGTGAGAGCCTGCGTGCTCGATGACTGGCCCTGGTGCCATGTAACACTCTCGCTCTTTTGGCCGCTTAGAACTCTTAAACACGTTGCGTTAGTTTGGCCTGAGTTGTGTGCTCGTTGTTATGTTATGTAAGGTTGACTTGGTGGTAACGCTGCTTGTTGTGGGTTTTATTAATTTAAAGCCGGACGCTCTTAGCGTCTTCGTTCTAAAAAAACCCGTCGAGCTTCATTTCCTGGAGGCACACTACATGACAGGAGGAGGAAGCGATAGTAGCATTAACTGTCGACCGCCGATTTGGACAGTTAAGGCCCTGGACATTCTAGCTCAGAAAGTTTACTGGTTGTGCTGACATAAATTAACAGTGAGGACCTGGAGCATAGCCACTGAACATAGGCAAGAAGAAACATGGCAGCATCTGAACTGGCAATGAGAACAGCAATTTGTGTGCACACATATGCGACAGCCAACACACACGGTTGCGTGGGAGGGGAACTTTTGGTCTATAGGGACATATGCACCCTATATGGAAAAAAAATTAGTAATTCAACAAAAAGTCGAAAATTTCTGAAAATATTTTTGAAATAAACTTGACCTTCTATTGTACTCGTGAGAAAAAAAATCCACAAAAAAATCCCTTTGACTTCTTTTCAAAAAGACAAATTTTTGGCTAAAATAGTGTGAATAGTGACCTATAATAGCAACTAAATTTTGTCTTTTTTTCTGTGAGGTCAACTTTTGTTTTTTTTTTCGTCGAGATTTATATACTAGTGCAAAAGTAAGTCAAGTGTTTTGTCAAAATAGTTTTGACCTATTTTGATTTTTTATTAAAATATTGAAAAAATCTCCATATCTCGTGCATATACAACCAGGAACACAAGTGTATTTCCCCTTATACATGGCGCATATACAGCACGCCCACACACTTTGCTACCAAGGTGAAACTTGACCCAGCACCTAACCATCCGGCAACATGCAAATAGTTATACTAACATAGCAACCAACAACCCAGATTATGAGTAGCGGCTGAGGACGCTGCCTACTTCAGCACGGCCTCCTCATCGGCCCTCTCCAGGTCCAGCGTGCCTCCTCCTCCATGCGCCAGAAGAGCTTCCTCCACAGCATCTGCATTGGCGTCGTCTAGCTTAAACAGGCCCCTCATGGCTGTGAGCACCTCCGGCGACAGATGCTCCTTGAAGCGGTCCGCGAAGGCGTCCAAGTGTTACGAGCCGATCTAGGAAGAGGAGGAGGATTTGAGATCTGGAGCAAGGAGGGGATACGGTTAGGTAAGGAGAGGTGAGGGAAGATCAGCTTCCTCTCTTTTCATTCGTTTGTTTACTTTCTCGATGCCCCAACAGGAGTCACAGCCAGCTATACCTGGCCATACCTCGGGCCCAGGGGCGGACCCAGGACAAAAATTACCCGGTGTCCCATGTACAATACTGGCATACCGTGTTAAATATTAATGCATATGATCCTACAACACTTGCTTTTTCAAAACCGATCAACATTTTCATCATGTATTGATCGCTCTTGCTTTTCTAGAAATACTTCCTTCTATGACTGATAGTTATTATTTGATATTTACGCTTGATAACTTATATTTGGGCAGAGAAGATTAAACCATGAAAGAATAGGTATCTAGTACTTGATTTTAAAAGTAAGCTTACCTTGGTTTTTTTTGGAAAAGGAGGATGACCCCCGGCCTCTGCATCTGGGAGATGCTTACGGCCATTTTATTAATTATTCTCGAGGACCTTACAAAGTAGAACAACAATATGCTTGAATCCGTCATCTTGGCAACATCTGCCGCTACTCCTCACATGATGAAGGGGTGCAAGTTGGACCACATACCCAAACCTCTCACCTAAGCCTAATATCTAAAGTCGGAGGCCCCGACCAAGTCATCTGCCGGGTCCGGGGCTCAAACCGGTCCGACGCACTCACATGTGTCGTCGCTGCCATCTTTCACGGGTCCATCTTCAAAGCAAATTGAGGTGACAACCTTGGCAGATCCTCCGCCATCGACGCCACCACGACGCCGAACGACGACCTCCACCTACGCGAGCCTTGGCAGGTCCTCCGCCATTGACACCACCACGACGCCAGCTGACGACCTCCACCTACGCGAGTCCATCTCCAAGCAACGGACGTAAATCCATGCTAGGATAGGGTCGCACCACCGCCGTCGGCGCTGCCAATCATGGCTGCCCAGCGATTTCGCCCGAACTAGATCCTCGCCACCAGCAGCGCCTCCTGTACAGAAGTGGCGACCAAGAGGAAGCGCGGCCCGACCAGGCTGGCCCGCACGTCGAACAGGGGAGGAGAGGAGGTGCCAGATCACGCGCACCAACCGCCGTAGAAGTCGCCGGCGGCCACCAACGACCACCGGATCCCGCCGCCCGAGCAGCTGGGACACCAGATCCACCACCTGCACGACTGCTAGCCGGCCATGCCTTGCCAATGGAGCCGCCGCTCCAGATCCGGGGTTCCCCATGCAGATGCAGGGCAACCGAGGCCCCGCCGCCACCATCCTTGCTGCCCCGGGCTTGCCCGACGGCTTCCTCAGGCGGCGGCTAGGAAGGGAAGGGGGGGCGGGGGGTTGAGGTGGAGGGGCGGCTAGGGTTGGGAGGAGGAGCGGCTGGGGTGGGAGGAGGGGCGGCTGCCGATCACCTTTAAGAATGGTAAACGTTTGTGGCCGGTGCGCCGGCTGAAAACTCAGCCGGTCGCACGCGGCTGTCACATGCATGTTTCTTAAGTGGGCCCTGCGCGCCGCCCCTTTCCCTCACCTTATCTCCACAGAGACAAGATCCAAAATTATTGTTCGTCTCGCACAGCCTCATCTCCTCTGCTCCGCCGGCCGCTTGCACTTCGCCCCTGCTTCCCCTACGAGATCCGCTACCACCGGCGAGGCGGTGCCGGCCGGCCATGGCCACCCCCCCTCCACTTTTGTATTTCTTCTATTCTGTGTATTGGCTGAGGCTGCCCCACCACCCCTTTCCCCCGAGCAACACCACCGGCGATGAGATGCGCTCATGGCGCACGGCGAGCTGCGCCCGTGGATGCAAGGGGTTGAGCGGCCGACCCGCGGCGGAAGCTATTGCGTCCAGCAGCGAAAAGGGCGGGGACCGGCGGTGATGCGGGGGAGACGCTGCGACAGATGAGGAGCGGTGCTGGAATCGGCCAGTGGTTTTTCTTCAAACGGCGAGGATGGTGGCGGGCGGCGACGGAAATGGCCATGGTAAGTTGCCTTTTGTTGTTGTTTTGCTGGAACCACTTTTGATTTTTGCTAGAACTCGCTTTCTTTTCTGCTGCAACAGGAGAGGCTAGTGCCTGGACGGGGACGGCAATGGCCGCCATGATTTTTGCTGCATAGGTTTTTTTTTGCTCGAACCAGCATTCGACTCAACACAAGGGAGGACCGTGCTGGGAGGCGACGGCTGGTGGCCGCCATGAATTTTTGCTGGAACCATATAATTGTTTGGGAAAACCTTTTTTCAATTTTTTGCTGGAACCATATTAATTTTTTGCTGGAACCATATTAATTTTTTGTTGAAACCATGTGTTTTTTGTTGGAACCATAACAATGATTGCTACGAAGAATATCATTTTTGCTGGAACCACTTCTCAATTTTGCTGGAACCATATCAATTTTTTGTTGCAATCATGTGTTTTCTGCTGGAAGCATATCTATGTTTCCTAGAAACAATATTGCTTTTTGCTGGAACCACTTTACAATTTTGCTGGAACCATGTCACATTTTTGGTGGAAACCATGTTTTGCTTCAAACCCGGGTCGCCGTGTTCTCCATTTTTATTTTTATTCTGCTACAAACCAGCCACTGCTATGAGCGGAGACACATCTGGCGATGGGAGGAGGTGAGATGTGGGGGACGGCGGCGGCAACGGCGACCTCGTGCACGAGGGAGAGGACAGCCCGATCTGGACAAGTAGGAGGTTCAACGCGGGCAGTTACGCGCGTGAGCGTGACGTAGGGGAGAAACGTGGGTTGACTAATTATTACGAGACCCAATGGTTGAATGGGGGACAAATTATTATGAGATCCAACCGTTGGACGGGGTCTCATCGAACGCTTTGTAATGGACCGGCCAAAATTTCGGCCGGTGCGCCGGCGCAGAGTACTACCCTTTAAGAATCGCACTGGCTAGCTGCATCGCACCGCAGGTAATTGTTGAATGGGCCGGCTTGTTGCACCGGTGTCCAGGTAATGAAATTACGGGGTGTCCCAGCCTTATATGGGCTATATATGTATAGGTAAAATATGTTTCTACCCGGTGTCCTGTGACACCCCCTGGCCTAGCGTGGGTACGCCCCTGCTCGGGCCGGGCCGGGCCTAGCCAAGCCCGACGCAAAAAACCCAGGCCCGGGCCCGGCCCGGCCCGACCAACGGGCCTGTTTTTTTGGCCCGAGCCCTGCCCGAACACCTAAAAGCCCGTCAGGCTTCGGGCCGGCCCGGCCCGACTTTCAGGAAAGCGCAAAAACGACGGGCCCGGGCCTGGCCCGGCCTTCGGGCTCAAAATCTAGGCCCGAGCCCGGCCCGAGGGCAGCGTCGGGCCGGGCCGGGTCGGGCTTTTTCGGGCTGGGTCGGGCCGGGCCGGCCTGGCCGGGCTTCCCATGGCCAGGTATACAGCCAGTTACATATAACACTCACACCACCCACGCCACCACCCAACAATCCTGGTGCGGTTGCACTCACACACACAGCTCTCAGCCACTTGTCCCTGACGCCTCGGCCCCACCGGTTATCTGCTGTGTCGTGTCACCACCCTGGTGGGTCGAAGATGTGACATTCTCCCCCTGTTGAGGTCTGGCTTCTCCCCAAGCCAGTGACGTTGGAAACCGGCGCTGCAATTTTTCTGGATCCTCCCAAGTGGCCATTGAGGAGGGCAGATCCGACCATAGAATGAAGAGGCGCGACTGCTCACCGGTCGCAGTAGTCACCATACGATCAGCCAGAACCTTCAGTGGCGTGTGTTCTGCCTGCAGAATGTCGCTGTCGGGGGGTAGATCTTCCTCGGCTGGAATGTCGCATCCCAGGGCCTGTTTGAGCTGCGACACGTGAACCACCGGGTGAATTTTGCTGGTAGCTGGTAACTTCAACTTGTAGGCCACTTTGCCCACACGAGCATCGATCTTGTAAGGCGCATAGTACCGGAAGGCCAGTTTCTGGAATGGGCGTTGAGCCACTGAAGTTTGGACGAACGGCTGAAGCCGGAGGAACACCAAATCCCCTATGGCAAACTCCCAATCCGTGCGCTTCTTATCTACCTGTGTTTTCATCCTATCCTGCGCGCGCTTTAGCTGTTGCTGCAAGAGTTCCATCACGACCTCCCTCTCCTTGAGCCAAGTTGCCAGGTCCGGCACCGTGCACTGGTCTAGTTGCTCGACTCCAAACTCCCGAGGTAGAGTAACGTAGATCACTTCATACGGCGTCCTCCCCAGAGCTGAATGGAAGGTAGTATTATACTAGTACTCGGCCAGGAACAACCAGCGGTACCAGTTGTGAGGGCAGGA
Source organism: Triticum dicoccoides (assembly GCF_002162155.2). Taxonomy (NCBI): domain Eukaryota; kingdom Viridiplantae; phylum Streptophyta; class Magnoliopsida; order Poales; family Poaceae; genus Triticum; species Triticum dicoccoides. Next base: position 707,976,894 of record NC_041386.1, on the reverse strand, counting down.
GTGGACGGAGCATCTCAGATAGGTCTCCAGGCACTAGTTGACTCTTTCCATCTGGCCATCCGTTTGCGGGTGGTACGATGAGCTCATGCGGAGTTGTGTTTGTGACAGCCGAAACAACTCTTGCCATAATGCACTAGTGAAGATTCTGTACCGGTCCGAAATCAGCGCCAAGGGTAAACCATGCTGATGGAAGATCTGTTGCATGTATGTTGTTGCCACGGTTTGTGTTGTGTACCGATGCTTCATGGGCACAAAGTGGGATATTTCGAGAATTTGTCCACTACCACCAGGATCACGTCGAACCCTCCTGATTTTGGCAAGCCTTCAATGAAATCCAGCGACACCACTGCCCAGGGATGCTTCGGAATTGGAAGAGGTTGTAACAGTCCAGCTGGAGAAACACGCTCTGTCTTTGCCTTCTGGCAAGTGACACAGTGACGGACAAACTCCTTGACCATCATCTTCAAACTTCCAGGCGAACAGCCGGCGGACGCGATGATATGTGGCATGAGATCCTGAATGGCCCCCAGTAGCGCTGTCGTGGAGAGCCTTGATTAAGTTGTTTTGGATCTCTGTATCATTGACAATCCAGATTCGCTTTTGGAACTTGATGACACCATCATGGAAAGTAAACCCTTCCTCATCCTGGGAGCTGAGCGCCAGTCTCGACAGAAGTTGCTGAGCCTTATCGTCCTGACTATAACTGGCTGGGACCGCTTCAAGCCATGCCGGGCGGCACACAACAATGGCTGCTAACTCTGTTGTGCCATCATGGCTGCATCTTGACAGTGCATCTGCTGCCTTGTTGGAGATTCCAGCTTTATACTGTATTTTGAATTGCAACCCAACTAACTTTGTGAAGGCTCGCTGCTGGACCGGCGTGTTCAAGCATTGATCGGTCAAATTCAACAAACTTTTCTGGTCCGTGCGAATCAAGAACTCTGTATGCTGCAAATATGGGCGCCATCGATCCACTGCAAGAAGTAAGGCGAGACACTCTTTTTCGTATGCCGAGAGCCCTAGATTACGTGGTGCGAGCGCCTTGCTCAGATAAGCCATGGGATGTGCATCCTGCATTAACACCGCGCCGATCCCCGTTGCACTCGCATCGGTTTCCACCACGAATGGCTTGGAGAAGTCCGGCAGAGCAAGAACGGGCGCTTCCACCAGTGCTCGTTTCAAGGCTTGGAATGCCTCCTCCGTAGTGGGCGTCCACACGAACAGGGAGTTCTTCTTAAGGAGGTCAGTGAGAGGCCGGCTGAGAATCCCAAAGTTCTTGACGAATTTACGATAGTAACCGGCCAGCCCGAGGAATCCCCTGAGATGCTTCACAGTCTGTGGTCGTGGCCAAGTTTTTACTGTCTGCACACGTTCTTCCAGCGTAGCCACACCCTCCCCACTGATTTTGTGCCCCAAGTAACTAATGCTGTTATGAGCGAACAAGCATTTGGATCGCTTGGCAAAGAGCTCGTTATCCTTCAGAAGCTGCAGCACCTGACCCAACAATTCCAGATGTGCACTATATGTGCGAGTGTGGATCAGGATATCATCCATGAAGACCAGGACTCCATGGTGCAGGAGGGGTGCAAAGACAATGTTCATGCCAGTCTGAAACGTTGGGGGACCTCCCGTCACCCCATACGGCAACACCCTGAACTGGTAGTGCCCTTGGTGGGTTTTGAATGCAGTTTTCTCTTCATCTTGCTCCACCAGCCTGATTTTTTGGTAGCCCACCCATAGATCTAGTTTGGAGAACCAACGGGATCCCGAAAGCTCATCAAGCAGTTCATCTATCACCAGCAAGGGGTAGGTATTCTTGATAGTGATCATGTTCATGTGCCGGAAGTCGACACAGAATCGCCAGGTTTGGTCCTTCTTCTTGACCAACAACACTGGGGAAGAGAAGGGGCTGGTACTAGGCACGATCAACCCTGCTTTGAGCATCTCTTTTACTTGCTCCTCGATTTCATTTTTTTGTTCTGGAGTGTATCGATATGGCGTGATATTGACTGGTTTCGCCCCAGGAATAAGGGGAATTGAGTGGTCCCATGGCCTGTGTTTTGGTAGTTGCTTGGGTTCCGAAAACACCACTGAAAACTGATCCAAGATTTCCACAACTTCCGGTGGTACAACATCAGGCTCTTTTGCCTCCTTTGCCTCCTTTATCTGGAATATAGTGACCATGCAGGCTATCGCATCGTCAGCTTCTAACATCCGAAGCTAGTCTAGGGATATCTGCGGCACTGGCTGCAACTTCCCTTGCACTCCTTGAAGCATGATCAACTCACCGTGGTGCGTGAACTGCAACTGTTTCTGCTCCCAATCCACCCACATTGGACCACATCTCTGCAACCAATCCATGCCCACTACCATATCGTAACATCCTAAGGATAGGACTCGCAAATTTGACTCGAATGTATGCCCTTGAGTCTGCCACTGACAGGCCGGAATGACACCTGAGCACTAAAGCACACCTCCATCTGCTATCTTGACTGACATCCCTTGGGTAGGCCGAACTTGATCTGACATATGGCTGGCCACAGCTTCACTGATAAAGCTATGCGAACTACCCGAATCCACTAACACAAGTACTTCCTTGCCTGCAATTCTGCCCACCAATCTGACCGTGTGGGGAATGGTCTGTCCTATAGTAGCAACCTTGAAAATCGACATCAGAACATCATCTTCCAGGTCCTCTTCAGGAAGAGGGAGTGGATCATTGGCTTGAAGGAGATCCAGCAGCTCTTCCACTACATGGAGCTGCACGGTAGCGGCGCATTGCTGGCCTTGCCCCCACCGTTCGATGCACTTGAAGCACAGACCGTGGGCACGGCGGTAGTTGCGTAACGCCGCGACTCTGTCATCCCCCCGCGCCTGGCGTTCCGGAGCATTGGCCGCGTCCAGGCCACGCTTGTCATCAGCCACCGCGGGAAGCCCGTGTTGGAGGGGTAGCGCGGGCGGAGACCCCAATGCCAGCAGCAGCCGTGCTTGTTGGCGAACGACTGACACGTCTTGCCGTCTGAATTCGCGATGAGGAAGGGCCTCCACCAGCTCCTCCTGTAATGCAGCAAGGGAAAAAGCAGAGTCCAAATCTTTCGGTTGATGTAACAACACACCCATGCGAATCTCATGCTTAAGCCCTTCAAGAAATTGTGTGGTAAAAAAGACTGAATCAAATGAAGAATTATGAGCCAAGAGTTGGTGCATAATCTCCTCGAACTGCGTCATGTAGGCATGCACTGTGCCTGTCTGACGAAGTGTACGAAACTGTCGCAACTGCACCTGATACTGCTCCCTACTGAAGTTGCCCCGCAGCGCTGCGCACAGAGCCTCCCAAGTGAAGGATACCCTATGTGATTCCTGCAACTGCAACCAGCGAGCAGCGTTGCCGGTGAAGTGGAGTGTCGCCACGCGCACCCACAACTCCGGCTGCACCCCATACACGTCAAAGTACTTCTCACACCTACTCTGCCAGAATTAGGGGTTGTCACCATCGAATGAAGGAAAATCCAACTTAGGCAGAGCCCAATTGTGTGGGGGAAAACTGCCTATGATCGAGCTCCTTTCCCCATCCCCTACTTGCGGAAACGAAGAAGACGGGATATTGTACGCACCATTGTCCGGAGGCGGCGCTAGGGTGGTGACCACCCCAGGTGCCCGACCCCCGGAACCGTAGACGACGCCGTGGCAACTTGGCCCATGGCGCTCCAGATCGGCCGCTGACGGCGACGCGATGGGCCGCACCACCGGATCTGGCGCTGCAGCCGCTAGATCGGCGAGCGCCGGGTGGAGCGCGATCCGGCCCACTTGCGTGCGGAGCTCGTCGAGCTGGTCCTGCAGGTTGGTCACGGCGGGGCGCCAGAGCTCGAGGGAGACCTGGATGGCCTCGAGCTTAGCATCGTTGGCGGCGCGGCTTTCGTTGACGCTCTAGATCAGGGTTGCTAACTGCTCTTCCATGGCGGCGGCACGGAGGGCTTGTTTGGTGTTGTAGCGCGGCTTCCGCAGGTAGTCCGGTGGCTCCAGATCGACGCCTGACCTCTGATACCAAGTTGTTACGGGCCGATCTAGGAAGAGGAGAAGGAGGATTTGAGATCTGGAGCAAGGAGGGGATAAGGGTAGGTAAGGAGAGGTGAGGGAAGATCAGCTTCCTCTCTTTTCATTTGTTTGTTTACTTTCTCGATGCCCCTACAGGAGTCACAGCCAGCTACATATAACACTCACACCACCCACGTCACCACCCAACAATCCTGGTGCGGTTGCACTCACACACACAGCTCTCAGCCACTTGTCCCTGACGCCTCGGCCCCACCGGTTATCTGCCGTGTCGTGTCACCACCCTACTGGGTCGCTGATGTAACACCAAGGCTGCGGTGGTGATGTCCTCTCCATCCTTGACGATGCCGAGAGAGCGACAGACCAGGATTTCTGCCACGCGAGTCACGGGCGTGGCCTTGGGGCGGCTTGCCGTCTTTGTCTTGTGCAGCGAGAAGGTGTCGCCGACCCTGGAGATGGAGACTCCGGCCATTGTTTTACGGCGCGCCGTAAGAGCCCGAGGCGGTGTTGGAGCTGGGGTGGGCAGGATGGCCTCCTGCCGATCTTCAAGCAACGGCGCAAGGCACTGCAGGCCAACAGCACTAGAAGCATCGGCCCTACGGCACCGCACAGGCGAAGGGGTGCGGCGCACCGGCCCGTTGGACGGCAGTGGCGGCGTTGGCGAGGCCTCGAACCCAGGGGGCCTGGACGGGGACGGCACAGGCAGCAACATCGTCGTGGGCGCACAGAGCTGTAGCAGCGTCCCACTTGGCTCCCCTAGCAGCAGCGTGGCCGACTGAACTTCATTCCTCTTGGACCTGGGTGACGGTGGCAGAACGAAGGTTGGTGACAGCGGTGGCGAGGCAGGCGGCATGAGGGCTTCTTGAGAGCGACGCTGGGCAGCACGTAGCGAGGGATGCCTTGCGATGTTGCGGCCGCGCCCAGCCTCCAGCGGCAAGGCTTGTAGAGGCTGCGAAAACATATAATAGAACACCTGCAACCAGACCCTTTCTATCTAGCCATCCATTCTGCGCATCGTGATTCGTGCAAACACATTTCTCTTTTTTATTTCTCTCACATAGAACATGTTTTGAAGTTCAAACATTTGCAGCAAAGGTTTGAAGTTCAAGACATGTTCTATGTGAGAGAAACAAAAAAGAGAAAATTTCATATAGAAAGTTAGTTGTGTTGCATAGATCTTAAAGCAATATTGGACACCCAGGATAGCAGGGCCCGGGTGCAGATGTTTTAAAAATCCACGTCCGTAGAGGCTGCATCTCGGAGGCACGGGCCGCCGCCACGCTTGAGGATCCGGAGCCCAGCAAAACAGCAGGCGTGTCAGCATCACGACGGCGGTCGCCACGGTCGCGGCCAGCATCATCACGGCAACCGTCGCGCCCGATGTCGCGGCCATGATTGCGTGAGGCGTCTCGCGGCTGAGGCTGCGCCTGAAGCGCGCACCCCACCCTTCTCTGTTACGCGAGTCATCGCGACCCCTGTGACCCCGGGTGTCGCGGCGCCTGCCATGGTCGTAAATTTTAGATAGACCAACAAGTTATATTTAGAGAAAATGCCAACCAGGTGGTCTATATGTATCCTACAATTTGTATCTCACTAAAATCGGGATGCGATTCACATTGAACTATACGAGATATCTTAAAAGCAACAAGTAGCAGATAATTAGTTGGATCCTTCCTCTCTATGTACACATTGTTCTATTTGATTTTTTTAAGACATACATTGCAAGTGAAGCCGGTTTCAATTACATTTTGATTGTTACTTGCTCATTTATATACATGCAAAAGTTGACATACAGTATGTTTATATATGCAACCAGCAAAAAATATATCCATCACCCGTAGCAACGGACGGGAGTTCTACTAGTCCATGATATAATGAACGAGTTATGTACATATTACTCCTACTATATATGGCGCAAATCACTTGTCGCACCCGCCACAACAATCGGTGTGGCAATTCTTCAGTTGTCCGCGCACGCATGAGTTGCAATCTTCTGCAGCACAATCGACGTGGCATGCACTCTTCGCAGCGCCGTGCCAGTCACAGCTGCCGCCAAATCCATATCATTGAGTTATTTGGCGATTGTGGAAAAGAAGAAGGGTTTCGATGAACTAACGCCAGCGGAGACGAGCCAAGGATCCATGGTGTCTCTGATACCAGATGTAAGGTGCTGGAATTTTTGTCTATTTGGGCTTAGCCCAATAGTAGTTTCAGAAATTTCTAATAAATCCTAGAGGCCCACGCAGTCCATTCATGCAAGGCAAGAGGTGGAACTAAAGTTTAGTCCCACATTGCTAGTTTAGAGGGAGTTGGACCTTTTTATAAGGGAGGCTCTTTCCCTACTTGTATGAGCATGAGAACAAGAGGGACATCCACGCGCGCTCCTCCTCCGCCGCCCGCCTCGCCACGACGCGAACGAGCCGATGAGAGACGCACCAGAACTTCTCCTTCCTCTCGCCACCGGTTCCAATCTCTGCGCGCTGTCTTCCTCATCCCGGCTTGCGACAGTCCTGTACGGGAGAAGGGTGATAAGGTTTTTGGGGAGCACTCTGCGCGACTACTGACTTCTTCGTCATGGACGCCCCGGACTCCGACGACTACCTCCTCGACGACATGGAGGACACCGACCCCAAGTCCAGTGCCTCTGCTCCAGCTGCTGTCCAGTACGTGTTCTTGTTTTTCCTGTTAGAGGTCCTGTCACAGTTCTTTCTTCTAGTGTTTACCCTACATATGTTAGGATCTACCTCATATATGCATCTTGATCTACTGTCTGCTTGAGAGATGATCCTTTCTAGCTCATATATGCAGATGTTATTTACCTTCACTTTGTCAAATCGCATGACTTGTTTTATCACTGCTATACTAGTCATGTTTTATCTAGTATTTCTGTTAATAAAATCATTTGGTAAATTGCTCATATTTCCAACAATCCAAAAACCTTATTATAGGCAATTTACCTCGAATGGTTTTGCTGCTTCCATAAGACCTCCTATGTTTGAGGGTATCCACTATAAGAGGTGGCGCGTGAGAGCAGTCTTATGGTTTCAAACCATGAGTTGCTATGACGCCACTCTTGGTAGACCTGAAGGAGAACTTGATGCTCAACAGGCACAAGCTTTTCAGAAAATTGATACTTTGTTTAAGGCTGCTCTCTTGTGTGTTCTCGGTGAGAACATAGTTGATGCTTATGCGTCAATTGATAATGGAAAAGATATGTGGGATGCACTCGAGGCCAAGTTTGGGGTCTTGGATGCTGGCACTGAATTGTACATCATGGAGCAGTTCTATGACTACAGGATGACTGAAGAGCGCCCCGTGGTTGAGCAAGCTCATGAGATACAGTCATTTGCTGGAGAACTTGAGCACTTCAATTGTATCCTACCGGACAAGTTTGTTGCCGGGGGTATTATCATTAAGCTTCCTCTTTCGTGGAGGAACTTTCCTACCTTACTGAAGCATAAGAGACAGGAGTTTTCCGTCCCGAATCCCATTGGTACTCTTGATGTGGAAGAAACGGCGAGAGCAAAGGACACACGTGCTCGAGGTATTGAGGGAGGATCTAGTGCCAATCTGGTACAGAAGAAAAACTTCCAGTCCCACAAGTTCAAGAACAAGGGCAAGCTTGATGGTAAAGCAAAGTTTGATGGGAAGAACAAGACTGTACAACACACGAACTTCAAGAAGAAGAGTGACAAGAAGAAAGGTGCTTGTCATGTGTGTGGAGATCCTGATCATTGGGCTCCTAGTTGTCCTAATCGCTATGACAAGCGTCATCCTGGGAAAGGCGGCAAGACCGCTAATGTTGTCATCGGAGACATTGACATGAAGGATGCTGGGTATGATATATTTCCACTATTCTTTCAGTATGTCATTCTCCTGATTGGTTGATTGACACGGGTGCTAATGTGCATGTATGCGTTGATATTTCCATGTTTTCATCTTATCAGACCGCAGGGACTTTAACCGTGCTAATGGGCAATGGTTCAAGTGCTTCTGTTCGTGGTGTTGGCACGGTCGATCTGAAGTTTACTTCGGGGAAGATCGTGCGGCTGAAGAACGTGCATTATGTCCCCTCCGTCAATAAAAATCTTGTTAGCGCATCTCTTCTGTGTAGAGATGGCTACAAGCTTGTCTTTGAGTCAAATAAATTTGTAATATCCAAGTATAGAACCTTTGTTGGTAAAGGCTATGAGTCAGGAGGCCTGTTTCGTTTATCCTTATCAGACGTTTGCAATAAAGTTGTTAATCATATTTGCAACAATAGTGAATCAAATGTGTGGCATTCACGTCTTTGTCATAATAACTTTGGTTGCATGTCGCGACTAGCGAAGTTGAACTTAATCCCTAGTTTCACCACTGTCAAGGGATCTAAGTGTCAAGTGTGTATGCAAGCTAAGCAACCTCGTAAGTCTCACGTGACTGCGGAGACGAGAAATCTTGCACCACTAGAACTTATACATTCAGATCTATGTGAAATGAATGGTGTTTTGACAAAAGGTGGAAAGAAATATTTCATGACGTTAATTGACGACTCCACTAGATACTGCCATGTGTATCTTCTGAAATCTAAGGATGAGGCTTTGAACTTTTTCAAGATCTATAAAGATGAAGTGGAAAACCAACTTGATCGAAAAATCAAGAGGCTTAGGTCCGACCGTGGTGGAGAGTATTTTTCCAATGAATTTGATGCTTTTTGTGCGGAACATGGTATAATCCATGAGAGGACGCCTCCCTACTCACCTCAGTCAAATGGGGTGGCCGAAAGAAAGAACCGTACTCTAACTGAATTGGTTAACGCCATGTTAGACACATCGGGTCTCTCCAAGGCATGGTGGGGGGAGGCGATATTGACTGCATGTCATGTCCTAAACCGAATTCCCACAAAGAACAAAGAGATAAATCCATTCGAGGAATGGGAGAAGAAAAAGTTAAAGCTCTCTTATCTACGAACTTGGGGTTGTTTGGCGAAAGTCAATGTGCCAATTCCAAAGAAGCGGAAGTTGGGACCAAAAACTGTGGATTGTGTTTTCCTGGGATATGCTTTTCATAGCATCGGCTATAGATTCTTGGTTGTAAAATCTGAGGTACCTGACATGCATGTTGGTACCATCATGGAGTCGAATGATGCGACTTTCTTTGAAGATATCTTTCCCATAAAGGATATGGCTACCTCATCTAATCAGGAGATGCCTAGTTCATCAAATCAGGAACCAGTTACAATTACCGAACCTGCCATTTTGATGGAACACTTTGAAAGTCTTGTGGAGGAAAACAATGAAGTTCCTACTAGGAGCAAGAGACAGAGGACTGCAAAGTCCTTTGGTGATGATTTTCTTGTGTATCTCATAGACGACACTCCCGGTTCTATTTCGGAGGCCTATGCATTGGAAGATGCTGACTACTGGAAGGAAGCAGTTCGTAGCGAGATGGATTCCATCTTGGCGAATGAAACTTGGGAGATAACTGATCGTCCGTATGGGTGCAAACCTATAGGATGCAAATGGGTATTCAAGAAGAAGCTTCGTCCTGATGGTACTATTGAAAAGTACAAGGCTCGACTCGTGGCCAAGGGGTTATACCCAAAAGGAAGGTGAAGACTTCTTTGATACTTACTCACCAGTGGCTCGACTGACCACTATTCGAGTTCTACTTTCACTAGCTGCCTCATATGGTCTTCTTGTTCATCAAATGGTTGCTAAGACTGCTTTCCTAAATGGAGAGTTGTATGAGGAAATTTGTATGGAACAACCAGATGGGTTTGTAATAGATGGTCAGGAAGGGAAAGTGTGCAAGTTGCTGAAGTCTTTGTATGGACTCAAGCAAGCACCCAAACAGTGGCATGAGAAGTTCGAAAGAACTTTAACAGCTGCAGGCTTTGTTGTGAACGAAGCTGACAAATGTGTGTACTATCAACATGGTGGGGGCGAGGGAGTTATGCTTTGCTTGTATGTTGATGACATACTGATTTTTGAAACAAATCTGAATGTTATTAAGGAGGTCAAGGATTTCCTATCTCGCTGTTTTGAGATGAAGGATTTAGGAGTGGCTGATGTCATTCTGAACATCAAGTTGTTGAGAGATGATGATGGTGGGATTACATTGCTTCAATCTCACTACATGGAAAAGATCTTGAGTCGCTTTGGCTATAGTGACTGCAAGCCCTCTCCAACACCATATGATGCTAGCGTGCTGCTTCGAAAGAATCGAAGAATTGCTAGAGATCAATTGAAGTATTCTCGGATTATTGGCTCGCTTATGTACTTAGCCAGTGCTACAAGACCTGACATTTCTTTTGCTGTTAGCAAACTGAGTTGGTTTTTTTCAAAACCAGGAGATGTGCATTGGAAAGCTCTGGAGAGAGTTTTGCGTTATTTGAAAGGCACTGCGAATATGGAATTCACTACACTGGGCTCCCAAAGGTGCTTGAAGGGTATAGTGACTCAAACTGGATCTCAGATGCTGATGAGATAAAGGCCACGAGCGGATATGTATTCACTCATGGAGGTGGCGCTGTTTCTTGGAAGTCTTGCAAGCAGACCATCTTAACGAGGTCAACAATGGAAGCAGAACTCACAGCTCTAGATACAGCTACGGTCGAAGCAGATTGGCTTCGTCAGCTCTTGAATGACTTGCCGGTTGTTGAGAAACATGTACCGGGTATCCTTATGAACTGCGATAATCAAACTGTGATCACGAAAGTGAAAAGTTCAAAGGATAACATGAAGTCATCAAGACACGTTCAGAGAAGGTTAATTAAAGTCTGTCAGGAAAATGAAAAACTCCGGAGTTATTGCATTGGATTATATCCAAAAGTCTAAAAATCTGGCAGATCCTTTTACTAAGGGTCTATCACGTAATGTGATAGATAATGCATCGAGGGAGATGGGTATGAGACCCACAATATGAGTTTTTCATAGAGGTAACCTATTCTTTGTGATCGGGGATCCCGTGAATTAGATGTGGAAGACAAGCTGTTGGTCAACTGGGAGGAGAGTATCCTTACTATTAAAAATACCACTCCATGAAGATGCAATACTCTCCTAATCTGCATGGCAGGTTGATGTATATCTTAATGTGTTCTAAGTGGCTCTTTGAAGCAGAGATGTTGTACTGCAGAACATCTTTTGAAGAACGCACCTATATGAGGCTGATTGTTAAACGTCGCAATCTATGAGAGTAGGGTTCTCTCTAGTAAACTCATGAAAGGTCTCGGAGTATGACGCATAAGCTCCACCCGCGGGGAAGGCCCACGGTAGCCACGTATCAGTCAAGGCTTTATGTGAAGCTAGATTCATGGAAAACTTGCACTTCAAGGCCCAGTCCACTGTTCAAGTTGCTTACTAGTGTAGCATAGGGTTCTAGGTGGAAGTTCAACTTAACAGTTTCCACTGCAGTACCGGTATATAAAACAGTGTTCTGGAACCAAAGGCAAATTTTGTGTGTCTCTGGGATCTGGTGGGGGATTGCTGGAGTTTTTGTCTATTTGGGCCTAGCCCAATAGCAGTTTCAGAAATTCCTAATAAATCCTAGAGGCCCACGCAGCCCATTCGTGCAAGGCAAGAGGTGGAACTAAAGTTTAGTCCCACATTGCTAGTTTAGAGGGAGTTGGACCTCTTTATAAGGGAGGCTCCTTCCCCACTTGTATGAGCATGAGAACAAGAGGGACATCCACGCGCGCTCCTCCTTTGCCGCCCGCCTCGCCACGCCACGCCTCGTCACAATGCGCCGCGGGTTGCGGGAATGAGCCGAGCCGATGTCTAAATTTTTGCCACGCACTACGGGTATACGAAAGGTCACACGGAAGCTGAAAAGTTTTTGCGACAGTGGAGTTTGAATGCGAACGGTGCAGCCCTTCGGCTGCTGGCTGTTCGCTTCGTCCTCGTCTCTTTGTTTCACCTGCTATCGCTGCCCTCTCGCCTCCTTCTCTTGCGCCTATAAAAGGGAGGTCGCTCCTCTCAGAGAGACGCACCAGAACTTCTCCTTCCTCTCGCCACCGGTTCCAGTCTCTGCGCTGTTGTTGTCTTCCTCATCCCGGCTTGCGGCGTGCACCACGAGTTGGGACAGTAGGCCTCCGAAACCGCACTCTTTGAGTCCTGTACGGGAGATGGGTGATAAGGTTCTTGGGGCGCGCTCTGCGCGACTACTGACTTCTTCATCATGGATGCCCCGGACTCCGACGACTACTTCCCCAACGATGACTACTTCCCCGACGTCGACAACCTCCTCGACGACTTGGAGGACACTGACCCCAAGTCCAGTGCCTCTGCTCCAGCTGCTGTCTAGTACGTGTTCTTGTTTTTCCTGTTAGAGGTCCTGTCACAGTTCTTTCTTCTAGTGTTTACCCTACACATGTTAGGATCTACCTCATATATGCATCTTGATCTACTATCTGCTCGAGAGATGATCCTTTCTAGCTCATATATGCAGATGTTATTTACCTTCACTTTGTCAAATCGCATGACTTGTTTTATCACTGCTATACTAGTCATGTTTTATCTAGTATTTCTGTTAATAAAATCATTCGATAAATTGCTCATATTTCCAACATAAGGTACCAGTTCTATCACTCTCTCACGATCTAAAGCAAGTAGCAGCGGGATTCGTTGTGGCAGCAATACAAATTTTGGATTACACAAATTGGGGAATTCGAGAAAGACGAAGAACAGGCGGGGTTGATAGGTGGGACCGTGGGAGTCGGGTGCCGTTTTGCGGTTGCCGTGATCCTCTGGATGGCGTCCTCTTCGGTGAGCTAGCTATATTTAGCCCTTCAGTAGTTTACCCATTCGGGCCCGCTCGTCAGCATGTTAGCCTTGCGTTGACGAGTGGGGTGTGGGGCGTGGCGCAGCTGTCGCAACGAGCGGGACTTGTATGTCAGGGTCCCTAATGTTCCACAACTCCTGCCGGTGAGTCCGTTCCTAGGTTACGGAGTGGAAGCGAGCGTCGTAGACGAAGTAGTCGAAGTAGTCGAACACGCGAAAGTAAATGACACAGAGAGATATGGAGGAGACCAGCTTTATTAATCAATGATCAGGTGTTACAATGATGGCTCCTCGGTGCTTTATATAGGGAAAAGGGGGTCAAGGGATAAGTACCCACTTAACGTAACGAGGGGAACGGGAGGGACTAGCCCGTGCGTTTAGCACGCGGCCGCCGCCACCCTCCTGGGTGACCCGGTTTTCCAACACTCCCCCTTGGGTAATTATCCGTATATCCATGCCTCAAAACTCCGAAAAACCCAGTGGGAAAAAATATGGAGAAAGAGCACACAGTATACGTTGTTGTATTGCACGAATTGCCTCGTCAAAAACCTCGTGTGAGAAACATCAGGAAAACTCACTCAAAGGAAAAAGAGTACAATCCACTCAACCATCAAGTTGAGTACTCGATCATCAAGATTGAGATTTTAGCGACGAGTTTGTGAAGTTTCTCCCCCTGAACCTTGCATCTCTCTAAGTCTCATCATACCAATTCCACGCACACACCTCTCTAAGGTTGATGCCGGTAATGATTTAGTGAACATATCAGCAAGATTGTCACAACACTTGGTATGCAAAACTTTCACCTCATTCAACTGCTGCAGCTCATGTGCATAGAAGAACTTGGGACTAATATGCTTTGTGAGGTTACTCTTCACATAACCCATCCGGACTTGTGCAACACAAGCAGCATTATCTTCATAGATAATGGTAGGGGTTTGTACGGTGTTCAGCCCACATGTCTGCTAGATGTGGCCGATCATCCGGTGAACCGATACAAACTCTTTTGACGCTTTGAATAGTGCCATGATTTCCGAGTGGTTCGTGGAAGTCGACACAAGAGTTTGCTTGGACGATTTCCAGGAAAACGCAGTTCCACCACAAAGGAAAACATATCCAGTCTGCGATTTGCAATCATGCGGGTCCGATAGGTACCCAGCATCGGCATAGCCTATAATAGATAGGTCTTGGTTTCTCCTATAAAACAGGCCAAGATCTTTGGTCCCTTGCAGGTAACGGAAGACGTCCTTGACACCGTTCCAATGTCTTTTGGTAGGTTCAGAACTGTACCTCGCAAGCAAACTGACAGTGAACGCAATGTCTGGCCGTGTACAGTTTGCGAGATACATGAGTGCTCCAAATGCACTCAGGTAAGGAAACTCTGGTCCCAGAGTTTCCTCCCCCTCTTCCTTTGACCTGAATGGGTCCTTGTCTGGCTATAAAGACCTCTCGACCATCAGGGTCTTAGAAGGATATGCCTTATCAAATCCAAATCTTTCCAACACCTTCTGGGTGAGGCCGACTGGTGCACTAGAATCCCATCAGGGGAATGTTCAAGTTGTAGACCTAGACAGAACTTGGTTTTACCCGAATCCTTCATCTCGAATTCCGACATCAGGTAGGAACTCTCTTCCTCCATATCCTTAGGTGTACCGATTATGTTTAAATCGTCCACTTACACCGAGATTATACAGAATCCATCTTGGGATCGCCGTATGAAAACACATGGGCAATCTTTATTGCTTGTGTAGCCCTTCTCATGAAGGAAATCGCTTAAGCGATTGTACCACATTCTACCAGACTGTCTGAGTCCGTACAGTGCCTTTTGAAGTTGAACACTGTATAGACCCCTGTTTGCTCTATCATGGTTCGGAACATGGATACCTTCTGGAACCTTCATGTATATGTTCGAATCCAAGTTACCATACAGGTAAGCAGTGACAACATCCATTAGTTTCATTTTCAAGCCCATGTTTACTGCCATCGAGATCAAGTACCTAAAGGTAACTCCATCCATGACCGGGGAATAAGTCTCCTCAAAATCGACACCTGGTCATTGAGTGAACCCTTGAGCGACGAGCCTTGCTTTGTACCGTACTACCTTATTATTTTCATCTCTCTTTCGAACAAAAACCCACCTATGGCCAATAGGGCGAACGTGGGGAGGAGTTCGACAAACTGGTCCGAACACCTTCCTTTTGTTGAGAGATAATAATTCGGCAGTAATTGCCTGCTACCAATCTTTCCAATCTGACCTTTTCTTGCAATCAGCGAGCGTGTTAGGCTCAGGGTCAAGATCTATGATTGAGGCAATTTTCGTAGCAAAGTTGATGTCGACAATCACCGTTGCTCGGTTTAGGGACTCCCCCGTATAAATATAATTTATGGCCATTTTGTCATGGAGCGCATCCGGCGCAAACACTTGCTCTACCAAATTTCCCATTATGGGAGCAAGGTCCTTTAGATTTCCCGTGCCGATGTGTGCGCTCACATCTCGGCTGGGTGTTTCCCCTATGGGAAAGTTTAAGTCCGGAATTTCGTGCACTGAATTTTCCATACTTGAGCCAGGTCTCGACTGGCTCCCCGTTTCAATTTGGGGTACTTTGGCGACAGGCTATGATAAACCTCTCTTATCCTTTTTCATCAGGCGTCCCCGAGTACTTGGGATTTGAGAAGCCGGATTTCCCGTCCTTTTAGACCTTTGGATGGGAGCGGGTATACCATCATTTTTCTTCGGTATTTCAACCCTTTCTGGTGCATTGCGCGCGTGCACATGCGATTTTGTCACAGTCTTTAAGTCACTAAAGTGGTCGGGCAGTTGATTTGCTAAAGACTGCAAATCTATTATCTTTTGGACTTCTCTCTCAGTCTCAGCAGTGCGCGAGTCATGAGCATGGATCCCCGTGGCTTGCCACGTGATTTCTCGTCTTTTAGCATCAAGGGGTTAATTATCTTCCCCTAAAGTCGGGAAAAGATCCTCGTCAAAAATGCAATCAGCAAAACGAGTCATGTGAGATTCACCTGTCATGGGGTCCAGATACCTGATTATGGACACAATCTCATAACCAACGTATATCCCCTTCTTACAGAGCGGGCCCATCGCCGATTGCTGAGGGGGTGGTATTGGTACATATACCTGGCAACTGAACCTACGAAGGTGGGAAATTTTCAGTGTCGACCCTTGCGCAAGTTGAGCATGAGAGTGGATGTTGTAGGCCGACGATCGAAAGTTGATGAGATTAGCCGCGTGTAACACCGCATGGCCCCAACATGTAGTTGGCAAATTACAACCCTAAAGGAGCGGTCGGGCAATGAATTTAATTCTTTTGATCAATGCCTCGGCAAGTCCATTTTGTGTGTGAACATGTGGTACCGAGTGCTCAACTTTGATTCCCATTGCCATGCAATAATCATCGAGCGCCTTTGAAGTAAATTCTCCGGCGGTGTCCATTCGAATAGACTTTATACGATAATCCAGGAAATTATTACTCATTTGTATGATCTGTGAGATCAATTTTGCAGAGGCATGGTTCTGTGTTGATAACAGGCAAACATTGGACCATTTAGAGGAAGCATCAATGAGCACCATGAAGTACCGAAACGGTCCCGTGAGGGGCTGAATTTGACCGCATATGTCCCCTTGGATACATTCCAAGAACGCGGGGATTTCATCCCTCACCTTGAGGGGCGATGGCCTAATGACTAACTTCCCCTTAGCGCATGCGGAGCACATGAAATCATCGGGATTCGGGAAGTTCTTCATGTTAACATTATGGCCATGTGAGTTGTTAATTATATTTATCATCATCCTAAGTCCGGGGTGGCCTAACCTATCGTGCCAGAGGCAGAAGAGTTCAGAGCTTCTGAAGACGGTCTTGAGGGTAGTGTACACGGGCGGTGCTACTATCTTAGTGTAGTATAGCCCTGTGTCAAACGAAGGAAGGCTTTCGATAACATGTTTACCACCGGCATCCCGCTTTGTGATGAGTAGGCACTCCTTGCCGTTTTCATCATCGGTCTCGGCATGAAAACCATTAGCGCGGATGTCTCTAAAGCTCAAAAGAGTACGAGTCGACTCCGGGTACAACAACGCATCATTAATGATCAAAGTTGTTCCCATAGGGAGTATAATAGTGGCTCGTCCGGAGCCAACTATGTGAGAACCGCAGCCAGCGATTGTCACAATACTTCCCAGAGATTTTTTAATGGACTCAAAATACTTAGTTTCTCGTAAAATGGTATGAGTGGTGGCGCTATCGGCAAGGCACGTTTCCTCCATTCGGGCGCCACACGCGTTCTAAAATATGACATCTAATTAATGTAATGAGGAAGAAAGTACATTAAAAATAAATGCACACATCTCAGAACATAAAATGCTATCATGTATAAATAATGGATTAAATGAATAAATGTCATCCAATCGCCAAAGTAAAGAATAAGTTTAAGCTCACATAGAGCTTACAACCAAATTGAATTTATTCAATTTTATTGTATCAAATCACGGAATCATGACAACCAAAGAGGTATGCTAAGTGGACTCGGTGAAGAAGCCATTCACTTCAGCCGCAATCTCCATACTAGTGAGCTGATCCTCCTTAGAAATCATCTTGGAGGCAGCATCAATGTCTAGTGGCGGCGCCGCCGCCGAGGGACCATGTGGTCAACCTCCATGGCGACGTGGGCGTCGGTAGAGACCGCCAAGGCTGCCGCGATGGGCACCACGGGGGTTGTTGTCGTGGTTCAAAGTCTGACAGTAGTGTAGGGGGTACTAATGGAGAGGCAAGATCCTAGCTATGGAGTAGTTGTATACGCAAGAGATTTACGAGTTCAGGCCCTTCTCGGAGGAAGTAACAGCCCTACATCTCAGAGCCCGGAGGCGGTCGACTGGATTATATGCGTATGAGTTACAGGGGTGTGAACCCTTTACACTGAGGAGGGGGGTGGCTTATATAGAGTCCGCCAGACCCCTCCGGCCCTCAGTTATGCAGGGTTTAAGACACATTAAGGTTGGGCATTACTGGTAACGCTATACATAAAGTGCTGTGATGACCATAAAAGCTACTTAAGGACCGACCGTTAGCATGCAGAGTGACTTTAGATCTCCTGGCTGTCGAGTGGTTGGCTTCACGGTTGAGTG
This sequence comes from Triticum dicoccoides, assembly GCF_002162155.2. Lineage (NCBI taxonomy): Eukaryota > Viridiplantae > Streptophyta > Magnoliopsida > Poales > Poaceae > Triticum > Triticum dicoccoides. Next base: position 707,958,948 of record NC_041386.1, on the reverse strand, counting down.
GTTGGGTTCATGGTCGAGTGTCTTCGAGTTAGTCGAGTGGAACACTTCTGAGTCGATTGACAGGTGGTTTCTTCTAGAGATGTCCTTGGGTAGGGTAGTTTGGATAGGTCCATGACCCTACCTGAGGGAGTTCCGGACTAGGGGGTGTCTGGATAGCCGAACTATCATTATCGGCCGGACTCCAAGACTATGAAGATACAAGATTGAAGACTGCGTCCCGTGTCCGGATGGGACTTCCCTTGGCGTGGAAGGCAAGCTTGGCGATACGGATATGTAGATCTCCTACCATTGTAACCGACTCTGTGTAACCCTAGCCCTCTCCGGTGTCTATATAAACCGGATGGCTTTAGTCCATAGGACGAACAACAATCATACCATAGGCTACCTTCTAGGGTTTAGCCTCCTTGATCTCATGGTAGATCCACTCTTGTAACACACATCATCAATATTAATCAAGCAGGACGTAGGGTTTTACCTCCATCAAGAGGGCCCGAACCTGGGTAAATATCGTGTCCCTTGTCTCTTGTTACCATCCGCCTAGACGCACAGTTCGGGACCCCCTACCCGAGATCCGCCGGTTTTGACACCGAGATTGGTGCTTTCATTGAGAGTTCCTATGTGTCGTCACCGATAGGCTCGATGGCTTCTTCGACCATCATCAACGACGCAGTCCAGGGTGAGACCTTTCTTCCCGGACAGATCTTCGTATTCGGCGGCTTTGCACTGCGGGCCAATTCGCTTGGCCATCTGGAGCAGATCGAAAGCTACGCCCCTGGCCGTCAGGTCAAATTTGGAAGTTTGAACTTCACGGCTGACATCCGCGGGGACTTGATCCTCGATGGATTCGAGCCACAGCCGAGCGTGCCGCACTGTCACGACGAGCATGATTTAGCTCTGCAGCCGGACAGTACCTTGGAGGACGCACTCGAACCCGCTCCGATCTTCAATTCGGAGCCGGCTGCGTAGATCGAGGACGGATGGCTAGACACCGCCTCGGAAGCTGCAACCTCTACGGCGATAGAGCCGAACAATGACCTTGTCCCTAATGAAGCTCACGACTCCGAGGTGCCGGACTCCTTGCCGGACTCCGAACCTCCCGCGCCCCCTCCGATCGAATCCGATTGGGCGCCGATCATGGAGTTCACCGCAGCGGACATCTTTCAACACTCACCTTTTGGCGACATCTTGAGTTCGCTAAAGTATCTCTCGTTATCAGGAGAGCCTTGGCCGGACTGCGGTCAGGACGGTTGGGATGCGGACGACGAAGAAATTCAAAGCCCACACACCACCCACTTGGTAGCTGCTGTCGACGATCTAACCGACATGCTAGACTACGACTCCGAAGACATCGACGGTATGGACGAAGATGCCGGAGACGACCAAGACCAGCGCCTACTGGGCACTGGAAAGCCACCTCATCATATGACATATACATGGTGGATATCCCAAAGGATGGGAATGGCGAAGAAACAGCGGAGGATGACCCCTCCAAGAAGCAGCCCAAGCGCCGGCGTCAGCGGCGCCGCTCTAAATCCCGCCACAGCAAGAATGAAGACTCCGGCACCGGAGATAATAATACACCGGACAGTGCCGAAGATAACCCACTCCAGCAAGATGCAGCGCAGGAGGACGGAGACGCGAGCCCTCATGAGAGAGCGGCAGAAGAAGAGGTAGAGGATTATATGCCTCCCTCCGGAGACGAGGCAAGCCTCGACGACGATGAATTCGTCGTGCCTGAGGATCCCGTCAAACAAGAGCGTTTTAAACGCAGGCTTATGGCCACAGCGAACAACCTCAAGAAAAAGCAGCAACAGCTTAGAGCTGATCAAGATCTGCTAGCCGACAGATGGACTGAAGTCCTCGCGGCCGAAGAGCATGAGCTCGAACGCCCCTCCAAAAGCTACCCTAAACGCAAGCTGCTCCCCCGATTAGAGGAGGAAGCGTATGAACCTGCATCACCAGGAGACAATACGTCTGACCGACTACCCCGTGGTCGCGACAGAGAGGCCTCTAGGCCCTTCACTAGACCCGTACCCCGGTATCGCTCGAAAAGCACAAGGCCACAGGGGAACGCTCCGGACTTGCGAGATATATTGGAGGATAAGGCAAGACAATCAAGATCGATCTATGGATCGCGTGGGCGCCCCACGGTACGTGACGACAGCCGTCGCGCCGGACACAGTAAGTCCGGCTGGGTCGAACAAAACAGACAAAGTTCTTCTGAGCTCTGTCGTGATATCGCCCAGTACAGAGGCCCCGCACACCCACTATGCTTCACAGATGAAGTAATGGATCATCAAATCCCCGAAGGGTTTAAACCCGTGAATATCAAATCTTATGATGGCACAAAAGACCCCCCGGTTTGGATCGAAGACTATCTTCTTCACATCCACATGGCCCGCGGTGACGATCTTCACGCCATCAAATATCTCCCCCTCAAGCTTAAAGGACTAGCCCGGCATTGGCTTAACAGCTTGCCAGCAGAGTCAATTGGGAGTTGGGAAGACTTGGAAGCCGCATTCCTCGATAACTTCCAAGGCACGTATGTGCGACCACCAGACGCTGATGACCTAAGCCACATAATTCAGCAGCCAGATGAATCGGCCAGACAATTCTGGACACGGTTCTTAACCAAGAAAAACCAAATCGTCGACTGTCCGGACGCGGAGGCCCTCGCGGCCTTCAAGCATAACATCCGCGACGAGTGTCTTGCCCGGCACCTGGGACAGGAAAAGCCGAAATCCATGGCAGCCCTCACATCACTCATGACCCGCTTCTGCACGGGTGAGGATAGCTGGCTAGCACGCAGCAACAACCTCAGCAAACATTCTGGCAGTCCGGATTTTAAGGACCGAAATGGCAGGTCGTGTTGTAACAAAAACAAGCGCCGCATCAACGGCGACAATAGTGAGGATACGGCAGTCAATGCCGGATTCAGAGGCTCTAAACCCGGTCAGCGGAAAAAGCCATTCAAAAGAACTGCTCCGGGTCCGTCCAATTGGACCGAATACTCAACCGCTTGTGCCAGATACACGGCACCCCCGTAAAGCCAGCTAACCACACCAATAGGGACTATTGGGTATTCAAGCAGGCGGGCAAGTTAATTGCCGAAAATAATGACAAGGGGCTGCATAGCGATGACGAGGAAGAGACCCGACCGCCGAACAATAGAGGACAGAAAGGTTTCCCCCCACAGGTGCGGACGGTGAACATGATATACGCAATGCACATACCTAAAAGGGAGCGGAAGCGCGCACTCAGGGACATATACGCGATGGAGCCAGTCGCCCCAAAGTTCAATCCATGGTCCTCCTGCCCAATCACTTTTGACCGAAGGGACCACCCCACCAGCATCCACCACGGCGGATTCGCCGCATTGGTCTTAGACCCAATCGTCGATGAATTTCACCTCACCAGAGTCCTGATGGACGGCGGCAGCAGCCTGAACCTGCTCTATCAGAATACAGTGCGCAAGATGGGCATAGACCCCTCAAGGATTAAACCTACCAAGACGACCTTTAAAGGCGTCATACCAGGTGTAGAAGCCAATTGGACAGGCTCAGTTACACTGGAAGTGGTCTTCGGATCCCCGGATAACTTCCGAAGCGAGGAGTTAATCTTCGACATAGTCCCGTTCCGCAGCGGCTATCATGCCTTGCTCGAACGTACCGCATTTGCAAAGTTCAACGTGGTGCCGCACTACGCATACCTCAAGCTCAAGATGCCAGGCCCTCGAGGAGTCATCACGGTCAACGGAAACACCGAACATTCTCTCCGAACGGAGGAACACACAGCGGCTCTCGCGGTAGAAGTACAATGCAGCCTCTTAAGGCGATTCTCGAGTCCGGCCGTTAAGCGGCCGGACATAGCTAAGCGCGCCCGGAGTAACCTACAACAAGACCACCTGGCATGTTCCGAGCACGCGTAGCAGTGCGGCCCCAACCCCAGCCCCTGCAAAACATCAAAGCAGGTCCTTCACGTACACCATTATGCTCTGAAGATACCATGGGCATGGGGAGAGGGGCACGACCACGATAAGCCCAGACTGCGGCTCAACCACACCAGGGGCTCTCAAATGTGTCGTTCTTTTTTCTTTTTACCTTTTATTTTTTACCCACAGGACTCCGTTTGTCAGAGGCCCTGTCCGGCAGCAGACCTCCTGAACTCATGATGCAACAACCAGGGAAGGATAAAGGCTACAACGAATATACAGGTGGTCTCCATTACGAGCATTTTTATACACCAATACGCAGCCTACCTCTGGAGGGGGACATGTTTAACAGTCCCATCCCTTGCTTATCGCACTATTTGTATCGTTCTGCATTCATAGCAACACTTATTGAATAAAACAATGCAGCACCTTTCCGCTTATAATTGCATTTCTTTTTCATACATATGCTCATTTACGACATGTTGCATCCGTACACTTTGGTACGGTTAAAACACACCAGGGGCTTATGTTTCCCGCATCATGGTGTGATAAGTCCGAACACTTTCACAAGTGCGGCACCCCGAACTTATAGCATTATATGCATCGGCTCCGAATCATGTCTTGGGTCAATAGTTGGGTTTGCCCGACTCCCATGTTTTGGTACCTTACGTTCCGTTATATCGGCTAAGGTAGCACTGGGAGAACCACTGCGATTGCGCCCCAGTTGAGCTGGGTTAACGCCTCAGTGGAGAAAGCTAAAACTGACCATCATGATGAGGCGAGAGCCGGTCGCTGTTCGAGAAGTTTTTGCAAGTCCTTAAAGACTTATGCCGCTTAGAGCGAGGAGCCGGATCTTGTCCGGCCCAGGCGTGGATAGCGCCCCAAATTCGGCCTTCCGGAGACTAGGGGCTTCGCCGAAATTTAAAATTATAGAATTCTATGGGTAAGTGAGAGTGTTCAAGCATTATAAGTCTGGTTGTCTTGTTCGCTGTGTTGAGCGCCTCCCTCGATGGACCCAAAAATGGGAACAAGAGTGCTCAAGTTTATCCCGAACACCCCAGCACTCGTGGCATGGGGGCCGAAGCCGACGACTTGCCATCTCTCAGATTTGATAAACAACCGCACAGAAGGTAATATTTTAAATTAACAAGTGTTGCGTAGCGCATATGAACTAAGTTTTCAGCGCACAGGATAACAAAATGCGGGTCTACTAAAAAATTACATCTTTGGAGCACTCCCCCGCAATAGTGCGGGCACCCTTCAGCACACTCTTATAATACATCTCGGGCGTGCGATGCTCCTTGCCCTCTGGTGGCGGGTCCGTCACAAGCTTCTGGGCATCCATCTTGCCCCAGTGCACCTTTGCGCGGGCAAGGGCCCGACGGGCACCCTCAATACAGGCGGAGTGCTTGATGACTTCCACCCACGGGCACGAATCCACCAGCCGCCGCACCAGGCCGAAGTAGCTCGCAGGCATGGCCTCCTTAGGCCACAACCGAACTATAAGGCCCTTCATGGCCTGTTCGGCCGCCTTGTGGAGCTCGACCAGCTGCTTTAGCTGGTCGCTAAGGGGCACCGGATGTCCGGCCTCAGCATACTGAGACCAGAAGACCTTCTCCGTCGAGCTCCCCTCCTCGGCCCGGTAGAATGCGGTAGCATCGGACACGCTGCAAGGAAGATCTGCGAACGCTCCTGGAGAGCTCCGAATTTGGGTAAGCAACAGGTAATTAACACTCACATGCTTACTTTGCATGAAAAATGCCTTACCCGCTGTTATTTTCTTCATTGCCTCAATCTCCTGGAGGGCCTTGTAGGCTTCGGCCTTAGCGGCTTTGGCACTCTCAAGAGCCGTTGCAAGCTCAGACTCTCGAGTCTTGGAGTCACGCTCCAGGCTCTCATGTTTTTCCATGAGATCCTGGAGCTCTTGCTGTACCTCCGCCACCCGCGCCTCCTGCTTCTCTCGCTCGGTGCGCTCCGCGGCCGCATTGCGTTCGGCCGCGGCCACCGCATCTTTCAGGGTCGCCACCTTGTTAGTGGCCCCTGCAATACCCACGTTATCCTTGTCATTCTTTTTGCAACCAAAATCCTTTTCTGAAAGGTACAATTTTAGTAAGGTGTTACTCACCTTCCTTGTCCTCGAGCTGCTTCTTGGCACGGCCGAGTTCATTCTCGGACCGCTCGAGGCTTTCCTTCAACGAATTGACCTCCGCAGTCAGTGTGGCAGAGGTCAGCAGCGCAGCCTGCAATCCCATATTAACATATTTATTATGACTCCTGAGTATATCTTTTTAGATCCTCAGTCTGGCTTTTCTTTCCGAACACCGAACCGAGCATCAGAGGCTACTGTCTATGCGGTACCATTTTATACATATTGAAATTCTTACCTCAAAGCCTGTTAGAAGGCTGCTGCAGGCTTCGGTCAGCCCGCTCTTGGCGAGTTGCACCTTCTGAATCAGCGCACTCATAAGAGTGCGGTGTTCCTCTTCAATGGAGGCGCCGTTGAGCGCCTCCAGCAAATTATTTGGCGCCTCCGGTTGGACGGAGGCTGCCGGCGTCGCGGTCTTGCCCTTCTTACAAAGGGGTCGCCCGCCGGACTCCGGAACCACTGTGGGTTCCGGGGCCGAGTCCGGTGCAAAGTCCGGGAGGTTGTCCTGCGACACCTCCGGGGCCCTCTCCTCCTGGTGGGTCCCTTCCTGGGATCCCACCTCGGCATCGTCCGCGTCACGGGAGGTGGAGGCAGTCGGAAGAGAATCCATATCCGACGCACCTAAGGACCCGCTCGATGAAGCGGGAAGATCATCCTTAGGCGGACTGCAGGGTTGTATGCGGCATTAGAAAGACATTATGTGGCGAGAACTAAAAACCTTGAAGTTATTCGGGAGTCCGGATACTTACGATCTCGCCAAGGGCTTTGCCCTTGGAGGCCAGTCCTCGTCGTCGTCACTAGCGTTGGCGGAGCAGTCCGGCGGGAGAGTTTTTCCCTTCTTGGACCCTTCGGCCTCCCTTGTTGGGGAGGCCTTCCTTTTCTTCCCTCTCCCCGCTGGGGGAGAGGCTTTCTTCTTCTCCTCCTCGCCTCGGTGGGAGGAGTCGGCCTCGGATTCATCATCCGATAGCACCTGAAAATGGGAAGTCTTCCGAGTCCCCGTGGCCTTCTTCTTGGCCTTCTTCTCCGGCACCATGTGGGGTGCCGGAGCCAGCAGCCCCGTTAGGCGGGCGTCCGCTGGGTCCTCTGGCAATGGGGCCGGACAGATAGTCCGTTCGGCCTTCGCCAGCCAGTCCTGTCAAAGGTAAAGGGAGTTTAGATCCCGCATAGAGTCAAACTATGGGAAACAAGTGGCAAAATCACTTACCTCGTCAGCTGGACGCTGCGAGCGGAATCCGTGATCTTCGGTAGCGGATGCGGGAGCCTCGGCGCCTTTGAACAGCACCTTCCAGACATCTTCGTACGTAGTGTCGAAGAGCCCGCTCAGGGTCTGGTGTTGCGCCGGATCGAACTCCCACATGTTGAAGCCCCGTCGTTGGCACGGGAGAATCCGGCGAAAGAGCATGACCTGGACTACGTTGACAAGCTTGAGCTTCTTGTCCACCAGCTTCTGGATACAGGCTTGGAATCCGGTCAGCTCCTCCGAATCCCACCAGATCCGGCCACTCTCTTTCCAGGAGGTGAGCCATGTAGGGATGCCGGATCTAAATTCGGGGGCCGCTGCCCAATCAGGGTCACGCGGCTCGGTGATGTAGAACCATCCCGATTGCCACCCCTTAATGGTTTCCACGAAAGTGCCCTCCAGCCACGTAACGTGGGACACCCTGCCCACCATGGCGCCTCCGCACTCCGCTCGGCTTCCCTTCACAACCTTCGGCTTGACACTGAAGGTCTTGAGCCACAAGCCGAAGTGGGGCTGGATGCAGAGGAAGGCCTTGCACACAATAAACGCCGAGATATTGAGGATGAAATTCGGGGCCAGATCATGGAAATCTAGGCCGTAGTAGAACATGAGCCCCCGGACAAAGGGACGAAGTGGGAAGCCCAGTCCGCAGAGGAAATGGGGAAGAAATACTACCCTCTCATGGGGCCTGGGGGTGGGGATGATCTCTCCCTCGTTGGGGAGCCGGTGCACGATGTCACTGGACAAATATCCGGCGTTGTGCAGCTTCTGGATCTGCCCCTCCGTGACGGAGGAGGCCATCCACTTGCCTCCCGCTCCGGACATAGTTGGAGAAGGTTGAGGTGAGAAGTGCGGACTTGGGTGCTGGAGCTCGAGTTTGCAGAGATGGATAAGCCAAGGAGGAAGAAGGCGCAGGTAAAAGGGTTGGATCTTTATCCCCTTATATGGGCGGACGTAAACATGTGTCCCCACCGGCCTGGTAAAACTCGCTTATCTCCCAAGCGTCACAATCAATGGCGCGGTTGCGTTACCCACGTCCGTATTGATGGGAATCCCGGAATAAGGGGAACACGATCTCTGCTTCGACAAGACGTGCCAAGGAAACCGCCTCGCTAAACGCGCTGAGGTGGAATAATAAAAACAATTTGAAGGCTTGGTAGTGGTGTGACGTTACGCCACAAAATACGTCAGCAGATTGAACTTGTGTAATATTATTCTCTCTACGATGGTATGTGGAATTTATTTTGCAGAGCCGGACACTATCCTGGTGTTCACAATCTTCTATAAATTATTTGGAGGAAGAACCCGCCTTGCAATGCCGAAGACAACATGCGCGCTGGACTCGTCGTCATTGAAGCCTGGTTCAGGGGCTACTGAGGGAGTTCCGGACTAGGGGGTGTCTGGATAGCCGAACTATCATTATCGGCCGGACTCCAAGACTATGAAGATACAAGATTGAAGACTTCGTCCCGTGTCCGGATGGGACTTTCCTTGGCGTGGAAGGCAAGCTTGGAGATACAGATATGTAGATCTCCAACCATTGTAACCGACTCTGTGTAACCCTAGCCCTCTCCGGTGTCTATATAAACCGGATGGCTTTAGTCCATAGGACGAACAACAATCATACCATAGGCTAGCTTCTAGGGTTTAGCCTCCTTGATCTCGTGGTAGATCCACTCTTGTAACACACATCATCAATATTAATCAAGCAGGACATAGGGTTTTACCTCCATCAAGAGGGCCCGAACCTGGGTAAACATCGTGTCCCTCGTCTCCTGTTACCATCCGCCTAGATGCATAGTTCGGGACCCCCTACCCGAGATCCGCCGGTTTTGACACCGACACTACCCTAGGTACATAGCTTCATCATTAGCCCCTGCATGGATCGAGGTTTGAGTGGGGAAGGAGTTGCGAACTCTTCCGACCCATTTCTCGTGCTATGAGTATGCCTTGTTCTGGATCAATGAACCTTGATCCATTCTTTGTATATGTCGAGTGAAGTTTTTACTTGGAGAGCTTCGAGCGACGGAGCGAAGGAAATCTTTCGTCTGACGAGTTGTTCTGCAACCCGCGGATTTGGCGGGATTCGAATTTCGGGAAGCACGCAGGGCGGAGTAGGCCGCAGTAATTAGATGGGATAAGGCAGGGACGCCTCGATCTCAGCGCCACCTTTTTTGCCATGTATCACGAGCGCGACTGTTGCGGGATTTGACAGGATCGCCCGAGCCTACATGTCAGTCACTCGGAAGCGACCTTATATAAGGCGCCGGACGGGGGTTTTTGAATAGTGCGTCCTCATTCCCCCCTCTCTTCTCCAGACTCCTCCGCCGCGTTCGCTCCTGCCTCAGTGTCGCTGCTCCGTGCGAGCCTTGACGGCGATGATGGTGAAAGAGAAGACGGCGGCCATGGAGCGGGTGAAGAAAGCGACGGCAAGGCGAAGGGGAGGGGGACCAGTCGGAGCGGATCTTCATCGAGGACCGGCCTGCCGCCGGCTGGATCCAGGGCGACTAGATCCGCTCGATGATCCGTCAAGCGGATCTGGACGACCTGGCCAATGGAGGACTGATCCCCCATGGATCGGCGCGGCTCCCGGGGAGGGAGTCAGAGCCGCAGCCTCAGGAGGGTGAGTGCATTCTCTTGGCCACCCACGTCGACCGTGGGTTTTCTTTGACGCCTCACCCTTTCTTTCAGGGATTTATGAATTTCTTTGGGGCGCAACTCCACCACTTCACACCCAACACCATCGTGTACCTTGCTGCTTTCGTGTCCTTGTGCGAGAATTTCTTGGGTTGCCGGCCTCATTGGGGTCTTTTCAAGCACATCTTCACCTTTCGCTCCCAGACGGTGAAGATGGCCAATCCGAGTGACGAGAGGACTCAAGTGATTCTGATGTGTGGGGGTCTTGGGGTCTAGCTGAGAGGAAAAGGCGCCTTTCCAACCATGATCCTACCCGACTTGGTCCGGGGATGGCAGTCGACCTGGTTCTACCGCAAAGACCAGCCGACGCCAGGGCAGTCGACTAGACTCCCTCCTTTTTCCATGGACCGAGTGAGGAAGCCTTCCTTTTTGAAGGTTCTCCCGGAAGAGAAGGCACATGTTAAGGTGTTGGTCGAGTGTGTCGTCCAGGTTATCCGCGACGGGGTGACCGGCATGGACCTCTTGGACGTCTTCCTCCGGTGACGCATCCAGCCGCTTCAAGCTCGAGACCATCGGATGTGGTTGTATTCTGGCACTAAGGACACCACTCGGATCCACCCGGAGGAGATTGACGAGGCCACGCTGGAGAGGTGGCCGGCAAGCATCACAGGGAACAAGGACAACCCCCGAGGAGCCAGGAGGATTCCTCCACTCGAACAATCATACGACATAGACAAGGTCCACTTCTGCATTTTTGACTGTGATCCTGCTTTCTTCATTCCGTTTGCTTTAAAATCAGTCGACTGACCATTGTCTTGTTTGTTGTCCTCTAGGCCATGACTGAGATGTACTCGACACCCAATGGGGCGCAAGAATAGGCCGAGGAGGGAGAGGCGAGCGTAGGTGAAAGTGAGGAGGAGTGGGAATCTGATGGTGAGGAGGACGAGGATGACGGCGGCTCCAGTGAAGAGGAGGAGGAGATGGAAGTCGATCCTCCTCGCACAGAAAGGCGATCCAAGCTCATCCACGACCCCGCGAGCGAGCGTGGCAAAGTGATTGCACCTGTTGGGCAATCGTCAAAGCGCCCTCGGGCGGCTTCTCCGGCGCCGACTGAGAAAGCGCCGAATCAGCCGAAGTCGTCAAAGCCGTCGAAGGCCTTGCCTAAGATGAGAATGGCCATTCCCACTATCTCCGGGTAACAACAGAACTTGTGTTTTCTTGTTCAGTACGGACGAACTCTTAGTCGACTCATCGACTAACCGACTGGTTTATGAAATCTGCAGTGTTGCTACCTCCGAGACTTCCGCCAAGAACGACGACCAAGAAATGGAAGACGCTTCCACCTCCAACCCTGGTATGCCCTCTTGTAGTTTCCCTTCTGGTCGATTAGTTTTTCATTTCTAACTCTGGATTTATCCTGCAGCTCCTCCTCATGTCATTGATCTCCCTGATGATGATGACGAGGTGCCACTGAGGGGAGGAAGAACAAAAAGGCACCGGCTGGCAAGACCACTCGGACCGCATCAGTGCCTGAGGCATTGGTTCAAGAAGGTGGTGATGTCACTCGGCATTCTGTGTCCTTCGCTGTGCCGCTGACAAGTGCCCGACCTTCATCGTCGATTGCTGATCCGCCCTCCCTTTTCGCCACGCACCACGTCCCAGAGGACCAAGCGGGTGCTACTAAGGAGGCTATATGCCAGGCAGGGATCATGATGGAGCAGGTGAAGGCGATCCGGGAAGCCAGCCAAGCGGCTTATGATGCTAGCTCAGCCCTCCAGAGCAATGTCCAGGTTAGTTGGTCACCGCTTGTTCTGTTAGGATATGCTATCTGAAGACTTTCTTTCCGAAGATCTTTGAATCTGTACACCCACTGGGTGTGTCGATTGATTTTTTGAATTGGTGGGGGCACACTGAGTGCACCCACTAGGTGTAGTCCCCGAGAGTATGGTCGACTGCTGGCAGTCGACCGTAGTCTTTGTATTTTGAATTTACTCATTCCAACTTCTTCAGTCGGTCTGGTCGGACCACGTCGAATGGAATCTTGGAACCGATGGGGGCACGCTGAGTGCACCCACTGGGTGTAGTCCCCGAGAGTATGGTCGACTGCTGGCAGTCGACCGTAGTATTTGTATTTTGAATTTACTCATTCCAACTTCTTCAGTCGGTCTGGTCGGACCATGTCGAATGGAATCTTGGAACCGGTGGGGGCACGCTGAGTGCACCCACTGGGTGTAGTCCCCAAGACTACGATGGACTACTGGTACTCGACTGTAGTCTGAAGAACATGTTGTGTTTTTTTTGTAGATCATGATGAGATATCTTTGTTCCTTTCAGTCGACTGATCGGATCAAGTCGATAAAACTAGTGGGGGCACGCTGAGTGCACCCACTGGGTGTAGTCCTCGAGACTACTGTTGAATATTTTGATTCGACTATAGTCTTAGAAATGCTACGGTTTTTCTCTCAGTTACTCGGAAGCAACCTCTCTTTGATATCTGTCGACTGACTCTTTCACAGAAATCTTGCGAGCTTGTGGCTCGCTATACTGAATTGGAAAACAAACATTTCCAGCTCGACCTTGACTTGAAGCTTGTTCAGGAGAACTTCCAGAAGGCAAAGGACGAAGCAAAATGTATGATTGGTGAGAACTTGACGACTGTTCTTATCCTTCTGCCCATTCTTGATTCTGATCTCATTGTTATTTTGTAGATAAAACGAAGGAGGCTCTGAAGAAGAAGGACCAGGAACTTGCCGAAGCGCAGAAGGCGGCTTTGGATAAAACGAAGCTTGCGGAAGAGAAGCTGGCTTCAGTCGGTAAACTTGAAGAGGAGAACGCCAACCTGAAAGCTGCTCTCGACGCGGCCAACAAGGAAGTCAGCCGTCTGAAGAATGACAAGATTGATATGAGCGATAAGGCTAGTGAACTGGTGGGGAAGAAGAACGATCTGGAGGCTTATCTGGGAGGGCTCGCCAAGAAGTTATTCATCATGCTTGAGGGTAATCTCTCATGTCCGACTATCTTGTAATCACTGACTTATCATAGAACTGCTGGCTCATCTTTGAGTTGTGTTTACAGAATTCTGCCAAAACTTCGAGGAGGAGACCAGTCGAGTGGAGACAGGCTTGGATCCCATCAACTCTTCTGTGAAGGACGAAACTGCCATGAACTTGCTCCGACTGGAGTCTCGTGTTGCTGGTGTGGTCGACTATCTTGCTCAACTGAAGGTTGCGGCGTCGCGGATCGACACGACACTCTGGCCAAGAGAGACGCTTCAAAATGACCTCGAGTCTCTGATGACTCGACTGAATGAAGTTCCATGTCGAGTGCAAGAATGGAAGAAGTCTTCTGCCAGGTGTGGTGCTGATGTTGCTCTGTCTCTGGTCCGCGTTCACTACAAGGATGCGCGAGAGGACAAGCTGGCATCCCTCAAAGTGGCCAATACCAAGAAGCATGAGTTCCAATCTTTCATGGAGACCTTCATTGCTGCTGCCACTCAGATTGCAGATGGAATCGACATGGACCAGTTTGTCGCGCCTTCCAGTCCTCCACCGAAGGAGTAACAAACTTCTATGCTTGATGCCTTAAATTTGCCTCGGAATGCCGAGTGGTTTTGTAACCGATAAAACTTTTACAGCTTTGATGCCTGAGCACTTCTGAATCCGTAGGATGCTATTTGAACTTGACTTTGCCGTTGAATATATTTGCATTTGCCTTCGAGCGAACATTGTTCTTCACTCGGAATATATTTTAGTGCTTGTGACGTACTCTTGCAGGATGGAGCATAGATTGCAGTCGACCTGCGTCCTTGCGGGTCGGGTTGGAGTGCACATTGTATTTGTGGCGGAGCTCCGAAGGAGAAGGTAGCAGTCGACCTGTACCTCGTCGTCCTTGCAGAGCGCACATTGTATTTCTGGCGTAGCTCTGAAGGAGAAGGTAGCAGTCGACCTGCACCTTGTCGTCCTTGCAGAGCGCACATTGTATTTGTGCCGTAGCTCCGAAGGAGAAGGTAGCAGTCGACCTGCACCTTGTCATCCTTGCAGAGCGCACATTGTATTTGTGTCGTAGCTCCGAAAGAGAAGGTAGCAGTCGACCTGCACCTCGTCGTCCTTGTAGAGCGCACATTGTATTTGTGTCGTAGCTCCGAAGGAGAAGGTAGCAGTCGACCTGCACCTCATCGTCCTTGCAGAGCGCACATTGTATTTGTGCCGTAGCTCCGAAGGAGAAGGTAGCAGTCGACCTGCACCTCGTCGTCCTTGTGGATCGGAATGAATTTCATACTTAGGCTAGTACTGGACTGCATCTAAGCCCCCGAGTGGGAGGATTGCTCTCCACTTGGTAGGATTTTCAAACACTTAGGCGAGTACTGGACTGCAGCTAAGCCCCCGAGTGGGAGGATTGCTCTCCACTCGGTAGGATTTTCAAACACTTAGGCGAGTACTGGACTGCAGCTAAGCCCCGAGTGGGAGGATTGCTCTCCACTCGGTAGGATTTCCAAACACTTAGGCGAGTACTGGACAACAGCTAAGCCCCCGAGTGGGAGGATTGCTCTCCACTCGGTAGGATTTTCAAACACTTAAGAGAGTACTGGAATGCAGCTAAGCCCCCGAGTGGGAGGATTGCTTTCCACTCGGTAGGATTTTCAAACACTTAGGCGAGTACTGGACTGCAGCTAAGCCCCCGAGTGGGAGGTTTGCTCTCCACTCGGTAGGATTTTTGTATTTGTGGCGTAGCTCCGAAGGAGAAGGTGGCAGTCGACCTGCACCTCGTCGTCCTTGTAGATTGGAATGGATTAGATACTTAGGCGAGTATTGGACTGCAGCTAAGCCTCCGAGTGGTAGGTTTGCTCTCCACTCTGTAGGATTTTCAAATACTTAGGCGAGTACTGGACTACAGCTAAGCCCCCGAGTGAGAGGCTTGCTCGCCACTCGGTAGGATTTTCAAATACTTAGGCGAAACGGATTCACAGCTAAGCCCCCGAGTGAGAGGCTTGCTCGTCACTCGGTAGGATTTTCAAATACTTAGGCGAAAAGGATTCGCAGCTAAGCCCCCGAGTGAGAGGCTTGCTCGTCACTCGGTAGGAAAATTTTTACAAAGTTAGGCGAAACGGATTCGCAGCTAAGCCACCCACTAGGGGATTTCTTACATAAGAAAAGCAACAACAATCACTGGGAAAATTATAACACTCTTGTCTTTGATAAGAAAACTACAGGAGTACTTTTATTATAACTCATCCGAGTGATTACTTAAGTGTAAAAGGGGCGGAGCAGGTCCGCATTCCAAGATCATGGCTCATCAATCTGGCGGCCGATATTGTAAAGACGGTATGCTCCATTGTGGAGAACTTTTGTGATGATGAAGGCGCCCTCCCAAGTAGGGGCGAGTTTGTGTGGCTTCTGTTGATACACTCAGAGGACCAAGTCCCCTTCTTGGAAGGCTCGACTCTTCACGTTTCTGGCATGGA
The DNA here is from genome assembly GCF_002162155.2 of Triticum dicoccoides. Classification (NCBI taxonomy): domain Eukaryota; kingdom Viridiplantae; phylum Streptophyta; class Magnoliopsida; order Poales; family Poaceae; genus Triticum; species Triticum dicoccoides. The sequence continues at coordinate 707,943,533 of NC_041386.1, read as the reverse complement.
AACGACGCAAATCCTGCTGATAGATGGTCGATCGGATCAAGGCCATCTCTCTTTCTTCTTCTACAAGGTCGACTGCGTCTTGCCGGGCTTGTTCTGCTTCATCTTCAGAGTAGAGCTCGACTCGGGGTGCATTGTGAAGCAGGTCACTCGGCAGAACTGCTTCAGCTCCATAGACCAGGAAGAATGGAGTTCACCTAGTCGACCGATTAGGAGTAGTCCTCAATCCCCAAAGAACTGATGGAAGTTCGTCGACCCACGTGCCTGCTGCGTGTTTGAGATCACGCATCAACCAGGGTTTCGTTCCTTTGAGAATTAGGCCGTTTGCTCTTTCTACTTGTCCACTCGACTGGGGGTGAGCAACGGAAGCGTAGTCGACTCGCGTGCCTTGAGAAGCGCAAAAAGCTTTAAATTGGTTGGAATCGAAGTTAGAACCATTATCAGTGATGATGCTATGCGGAACTCCATATCTGAATATCAACTCTCTGATGAAGCTGATAGCAGTGCCGACATCAAGATTCTTGATAGGCTTGGCTTCGATCCACTTAGTGAACCTGTCGACTGCCACCAGTACGTGGGTGAAGCCGCTCCTGCCAGTTCTCAGTGGTCCAACCATATCCAATCCCCAAACAGCAAAGGGCCAGACGAGTGGAATGGTCTTCAAAGCTGAGGCGGGCTTGTGTGACATATTGGAGTAGAACTGACATCCTTCACACTTGTCGACTATCTCTTTCGCCATTTCATTTGCTCTGAGCCAGTAAAACCCCGCTCGGTATGCTTTAGACACAATACTACGACAGGACGCATGATGGCCACAGGTCCCCGAGTGGATATCATCAAGAATTATCCGACCTTCTTCTGGCGTTATGCATTTCTGACTGGCTCCAGTTGCGCTTTCCCTGTACAACTGCCCCTTCATCACAGTGAAGGCCTTGGATCGACGGACGATCTGTCGAGCCTCTTCTTCATTCTCTAGGAGCTCTTTCCTTAGGATATACGCGATGTACGGCACTGTCCAGTCGGGAGTGATAACCAAAACTTCCATGATCAGGTCGACCACAGCTGGGACCTCAACTTCAGTCGGATCCATGGCACTTTTTGGCTGCAGGGCTTCTTCGGTGAAAGGATCCTCTTGAACTGACAGTGCGTGGATATGCTCCAAAAACACGCCACTGGGAATGGCTTCTCTCTTGGAACCTATTTTTGCAACATCATCAACCGCTTGATTTTTCAGTCGGGGTATATGATGAAGCTCTAAACCTTCGAATTTCTTCTCCAACTTTCTTACTGCATTGCAGTAACCAGTCATGGCTGGGCTTCTGACGTCCCACTCCTTCATCACTTGGTTAACCACCAAATCTGAGTTGCCGTATACCATGAGGCGATGAACGCCGAATGAAATGGCCATACGCAACCCATACAAAAGTGCTTCGTATTCTGCTTCGTTGTTGGAGGAATAAAAGTGAATCTGGAGTACATATCTGAGCTTATCTCCTCGGGGGGAAACCAACACTACCCCAGCACCGGAACCATTCAGCATCTTAGAGCCATCAAAGAACATGGTCCAGTGCTCCGAGTGAACTTGAGACGGCAGTTGCTGTTCAGTCCACTCGGCGATGAGATCTGCTATTGCTTGGGACTTGATATCTTTCTTTGCCTCAAATCTGATATCCAGGGGAAGGAGTTCAATCGCCCATTTTGCCACTCGACCAGTTGCACCTTTGTTGTGCAGAATCTCTGACAATGGGGCATTGCTGACGACTGTAATGGTATGGTCAGAGAAGTAATGAGCAACTTTCTTCGTGGTCATATAAATCCCATATACAAGCTTCTGATAATGAGGGTATCTTTGCTTTGATGGGGTCAGAACTTCAGAAATATAATATACTGGGCGCTGAACTTTAAAGGTTTTTCCCTCTTCTTCCCGCTCGACCGTAAGAACTGTACTGACGACTTTTCCTGTGGCTGCAATGTAAAGCAGCAAAGGCTCTTTGCTGATCGGGGCAGCAAGCATCGGCTGGGTGGAAAGCAGGGCTTTTAGCTCTGCAAATGCTACATCAGCATCAGGAGTCCACTCGAACTTGTCTGACTTCTTCATCAGTCGGTAAAGAGGCAATGCCTTTTCACTGAGACGAGAGATGAATCGACTTAAAGCGGCCAAGCAACCAGTAAGCTTCTGAACATCATGCACACGCACAGGTCTTTTCATTCGGAGTATAGTGCCCACTTTCTCTAGATTTGCGTCGATTCCTTGTTCGGAAACAAGAAAACCAAGTAATTTTCCGCCAGGAACTCTGAATGTGCACTTTGATGCATTACGCTTGATATCATACCTCCTGAGGTTGGCAAATGTTTCAGCAAGGCCAGTCAGTAGGTCGGAACCTTTCCATGACTTGACCACAATATCATCCATGTACGCTTCCACATTCCGACTGATTTGAGAGCAAACACTTCTGAATCATCCTCATGAACGTGGCTCCGGCATTCTTGAGGCCGAATGGCATGGTGACATAACAGAAGCACCCGAATGGGGTGATGAAAGCTGTTTTGATCTCATCGGGTCCATACAGACGGATCTGATGGTACCCGGAATAGGCGTCTAAGAAAGACAGTCGCTCACATCCCGCAATCGAGTCGACTATTTGGTCGATATGAGGGAGAGCAAAATGATCTTTCGGGCAGGCCCGATTGATATGTTTAAAGTCAATGCACATGCGAAGTGACTTGTCCTTCTTGGGGACCATGACAACATTGGCGAGCCACTCGGAGTGGTAAATTTCTCGGATAAACTCTGCTGCTAAGAGCCGAGCCACCTCCTCGCCAATGGCCTTCCTTTTCTGGACGGCGGACCGTCGCAGATGTTCTTTGATAGGTTTCGCTTTTGAGTCGACTCATAGACGGTGCTCAGCCAGCCCCCTGGGAACACCCGACATGTCAGAAGGTTTCCATGCGAAGATGTCCCAGTTCTCACGGAGGAACTGGATGAGCGCTTCTTCCTATTTGGGGTCGAGCGCTGTAGAGATATTAGTCGGAGCGGCATTGGGGTCGGTTGGGTGAATGTGAATCGGTTTCGTCTCACCAGACGACTGAAACGCTGATTCCGTAGCGGGCTTGTTAGCTCGCAACAAATCACTCGGATCTGCATTTTTCTGGTGCTCCTGCCACTCTTCTGCTACCATCTGAGCATCGGCGATCTTTGAGCCTTTCTGAAAGCACTCTTCCGCCTTTTTCCAATTGCGAGTAACAGTGATCACACCTTTGGGGTCACGCATCTTCAGTTTGAGATACACGTAACATGGTCGACCAATAAAATGTGCATAAGCTGGCCTTCCCAAAATAGCGTGATAGGCACTCTGGAAATCCACAACTTCAAATGTCAATTTTTCTTTGCGGAAATTTTTGGAATCACCAAAAACCACATCAAGAGCAATCTGGCCGAGTGACGCAGCCTTCTTGCCAGAAATGACTCCATAGAAACTCATGTTGCTGGTATTGAGTCTGGACATCGGAATGCCCATCCCTTTCAGTGTCTCTGCGTACAATATATTCAAGCTACTGCCACCATCCATCAACACTTTAGTCAGTCAACCGCCTTCGACGACTGGGTCGACCACCAGAGCTTGCCTCCCAGGCGTGGCTATGTGTGTCGGGTGATCAGACTGGTCGAACGTGATGGCAGTCTGAGACCATTTCAGATAATTGGGTGTCTCCGGAGCCACCATATTCACTTCTCGGTTGATAACTTTCAATTGACTTTTGCTTTCAACGTCAGCAAAAATCATCAGGATGGAATTGACCTGGGGATATCCATCATCACTATCCTATTTGTCCTCAACTTTGTCCGACTCCTTTTCCTTATCTTTGGGTTGTTTCCCCTGGAATTGCTGGATCAAGAGCCGACACTGTCGAGTGGTATGTTTCGGGTAAATTAAGTTACCCTCTTCATCTTTCTTTGTGTGGATGTGGCATAGCAAATCCATCACGTCATTTCCCTCCTTGTCTTTTACCTTCTTAGGGTTCCAAGGCCCTTTGGGCTTCCCCTTAAACTTTCCTTGAGTCACGGCCAAGGCTTCTCCAGGAGCAGTTGGCTCGGCTTTCCGCTTCTGCTTCCGACTGGAGTTCCCTCCTCCGGTTTCGTGGGCGACTGACTTGTGCTTCCCACTCCGGAGCCGATCTTCTTCTTCACCATTGGCATACTTGGTGGCTATCTCCATCATTCGACTCAGAGACATGTCTCTAGTTCGATGGAATTTCAGGTTTATCTCTCTGTACTTAACGCCTTCCTTGAAGGCACAAACTGCCTGGTGATCAGATACATTCTCTACCGTGTGATGCAATGTGATCCATCTCTGGATGTAATCTCTCAAAGTCTCATTCGACTTATGTACACAAGTTTGCAGCTCCGTCAGTCCTGCTGGTCGCTAGCAAGTTCCTTCAAACATTCCGACAAACAATCGGGAAAGATCTTCCCAAGTGTAAATACTGCTGGGTGCCAACTAATTCAGCCATGCTCTGGCCGAGCCCTCCAACATAAGAGGTATGTGTTTCATGGCCACCTCATCATTTCCGCCGCCGATCTGAACAGCCACTCGGTAGTCTTCATGCCAAGTATCAGGCTTGGACTCGCCGGTGAACTTACTGACTCCAGTCACCAACCTGAAGTTGGGAGGAATCGCCGCGGCCCTGATGGCTCTGCTAAAACACTCTGGTCCTAAGACATGCACTCTGCAACTGGTGGGTACATCTCTGTCGTGACCCTCTCGGTGAGCTCTATTCCTCTCGACCGGACCTTGAACTGTTGGGAAACGTAGTAATTTCAAAAATTTCCTACGCACACGCAAGATCATGGTGATGTATAGCAACGAGAGGGGAGAGTGTTGTCTACATACCCTTGTAGACCGTAAGCGGAAGCGTTAGCACAACGCGGTTGATGTAGTCGTACGTCTTCACGGCCCGACCGATCAAGCACCGAAACTACGGCACCTCCGAGTTCTAGCACACGTTCAGCTCGATGACGTCCCTCGAACTCCGATCCAGCCGAGTGTCGAGGGAGAGTTCCGTCAGCACGACGGCGTGGTGACGATATTGATGTTCTACCGTCGCAGGGCTTTGCCTAAGCACCGCTACGATATTATCAAGGTGGACTATAGTGGAGGGGGGCACCGCACACGGCTAAGAGATCCAAGGGATCAATTGTTGTGTCTTTGGTGCTAGCCCTGCCCCTCTATTTATATGTTGAGCCCCGGGGTCGAAACTTTGAGCAAAAGCCTCCTCAAAGTCGGTTTTGCCCGAAAGGCAAGAGTCCCACTCGGACTCCAGGACCAAACGCCACAATCCTTGGAGTCTGGCCCAGACGCCATGAGCCTCGGCGTCTGGCCCAGGGACAGACGCCAGGGTCTCCGACGTTTGGCCCCCTGGCCTCCGCAAAACTCCTTTTGCACCGACCTAAAGCCTCATGGGCTTGATCCCTTGGCCTAACCATATCATCCAATATATGAATCTTTATGTCTCGACCATTTCGAGACTCCTCGTCATGTCCCTGATCTCAGCCGGGACTCCGAACTCCTTCGGTACATCAAAACATGTAAACTCATAATATAACTGTCATCGAAACCTTAAGCGTGCGGACCCTACGGGTTCGAGAACAATGTAGACATGACCTAGAACTATTCTCGGTCAATAACCAATAGCGGAACCTGGATGCTCATATTGGCTCCTACATATTCTACGAAGATCTTTATCGGTCAAACCGCATAACAACATACGTTGTTCCCTTTGTCATCGGTATGTTACTTGCCCGAGATTCGATCGTCGGTATCTCAATACCTAGTTCAATCTCATTACCGGCAAGTCTCTTTACTCGTTCCGTAATGCATCATTCCGTAACTAACTCATTAGCTACATTGCTTGCAAGGCTTATAGTGATGTGCATTACCGAGAGGGCCTAGAGATACCTCTCCGACAATCGGAGTGACAAAACCTAATCTCGAAATACGCCAACCCAACATGTACCTTTGGAGACACCTGTAGTACTCCTTTATAATCACCCAGTTACGTTGTGACGTTTGGTAGCACCCAAAGTGTTCCTCCGGTAAAAGGGAGTTGCATAATCTCATAGTTACAGGAACATGTATAAGTCATGAAGAAAGCAACAGCAACATACTAAACGATCAAGTGCTAGGCTAAAGGAATGGGTCAAGTCAATCACATCATTCTCCTAATGATGTGATCCCGTTAATCAAATGACAACACATGTCTATGGTTAGGAAACATAACCATCTTTGATTAATGAGCTAGTCAAGTAGAGGCATACTAGTGACGTTATGTTGGTCTATGTATTCACACATGTATTATGTTTTCGGTTAATACAATTCTAGCATGAATAATAAACATTTATCATGATATAAGGAAATAAATAATAACTTTATTATTGCCTCTAGGGCATATTTCCTTCAGTCTCCCACTTGCACTAGAGTCAATAATCTAGTTCACATCGCCATGTGATTTAACACCAATATTCACATCTGTATGTGATTAATACCCATAGTTCACATCGTCATGTGATCAACACCCATAGGGTTTACTAGAGTCAATAATCTAGTTCACATCGCTATGTGATTAAGACCCAAAGAGTACTAAGGTATGATCATGTTTTGCTCGTGAGAGAAGTTTAGTCAACGGGTCTGTCATATTACAGAGTCGTATGTATTTTGCAAATATTCTATGTCTACAATGCTTTGCACAGAGCTACTCTAGCTAATTGCTCCCACTTTCAATATGTATCTAGATTGAGACTTAGAATCATCTGGATCGGTGTAAAAGTTTACACCGATGTAACTTTTACGACGAGCTCTTTTATCACCTCCATAATCGAGAAACATCTCCTTAGTCCTCACTAAGGATATTCTTGACTGTTGTCCAGTGATCTACTCTTAGATCAAAATTGTATTCCTTTGCCAAACACAAAGCAAGGTATACAATAGGTCTGGTTCACAACATAGAATACTTTATAGAACCTATGACTGAGGCATAGGGAATGACTTTTCATTCTTTTTCTATTTTCTGCCATAGTCGGGTTTTGAGTCTTACTCAACTTCACACCTTGCAACACAGGCAAGAACTCTTTCTTTGACTGTTCCATTTTGAACTGCTTCAAAAAATTTATCAAGGTATGTACTCATTGGAAAACTTATCAAGCGTCTTGATCTATCTATATAGATCTTGATGCTCAATGTGTAAGCAGCTTCACCGAGGTCTTTCTTTGAAAAAATTCTTTCAAACACTCCTTTATGCTTTCCAGAAAATTCTACATCATTTCCAATTAATAATATGTCATTCACATATACTTATCAGAAATGCTGTAGTGCTCCCACTCACTTTCTTGTAAATACAGGTCTTTCCAAAAGTCCGTATAAAACCATATGCTTTGATCAACTCATCAAAGCGTATATTCCAACTCCGAGATGCTTGCACCAGTCCATTGATGGATCCCTGGAGCTTGCACATTTTGTTAGCACCTTTAGGATTGACAAAACCTTGTGGTTGCATCATATACAACTCTTCTTTAATAAATCCATTAAAGAATGCAGTTTTGACATCCATTTGCCAGATTTCATAAAATGTGGCAATTGCTAACATTATTCGGACAGACTTAAGCTTCGATACGAGTGAGAAAATCTCATCGTATTCAATACCTTGAACTTGTCGAAAACCTTTCGCAACAAGTCGAGCTTAGTAGATAGTAACACTACTATCAGTGTCCGTCTTCCTCTTGAAGATCCATTTATTTAACATGGCTTGCTGATCATCGAGCAAGTCAATCAAAGTCCATACTTTGTTCTCATACATGGATCATATCTCAGATTTTATGGCCTCAAGCCATTTCGCGGAATCTGGGCTCATCATCGCTTCCTCATAGTTCATAAGTTTATCATGGTCTAGTAACATGACTTCCAGAACAGGATTACCGTACCACTCTGGTGCGGATCTTACTCTGGAAGACCTACGAGGTTTTGTAGTAACTTTATCTGAAGTTTCATGATCATCATCATTAGCTTCCTCACTAATTGGTGTACGAATCACTGGAACTGATTTCTGTGGTGAACTACTTTCCAATAAGGGAGAAGGTACAATTACCTCATCAAGTTCTACTTTCCTCCCACTCACTTCTTTCGAGAGAAACTCCTTCTCTAGAAAGGATCCATTCTTAGCAACAAAGATTTTACCCTCGGATCTGTGATAGAAGGTGTACCCAACAATTTCCTTTAGGTATTCTATGAAGACGCACTTCTCCGATTTAGGTTCGAGCTTATCAGGTTGAAACTTTTTCACATAAGCATCGTAGCCCCAAACTTTAAGAAACGACAACTTTGGTTTCTTGCCAAACCACAGTTCATAAGGCGTCGTCTCAACGGATTTCGATGGTGCCCTATTTAAAGTGAATGCAACTGTCTCTAATGCATAATCCCAAAACGATAGTGGTAAACGATAAGAGATATCATAGATTGCACTATATCCAATAAAGTACGGTTATGACGTTCGGACACACCATAACGTTGTGGTGTTCCAGGTGGCATGAGTTTGTGAAACTATTCCACATTGTTTTAATTGAAGACCAAACTCGTAACTCAAATATTTGTCTCCGTGATCAAATCATAGAAACTTCATTTTCTTGTTATGATGATTCTCCACTTCACTCTGAAATTCTTTGAACTTTTCAAATGTTTCAGACTTGTGCTTCATTAAGTAGATATACTCATATCTGCTCAAATCATCTGTGAAGGTCAGAAAATAATGATACTTGCCGCGAGCCTCAACACTCATCGGATCGCATACATCAGTATGTATTATTTCCAATAAGTCAGTTGCTAGCTCTATTATTCCGGAGAACGGAGTCTTTAGTCATCTTGCCCATAAGGCATGGTTCGCAAGCATCAAGTGATTCATAATCAAGTGATTTCAAAATCCCATCAGCATGGAGTTTCTTCATGCACTTTACACCAATATGACCTAAACCGCAGTGCCACAAATAAGTTGCACTATCATTATTAACTTTGCATCTTTTGGTTTCAATATTATGAATATGTGTATCACTACGATCGAGATCCAACGAACCATTTTCATTGGGTGTGTAACCATATAAGGTTTTATTCATGTAAACAGAACAACAATTTATTCTCTTACTTAAATGAATAACCGTATTGCAATAAACATGATCAAATCATATTCATGTTCAACGCAAATGCCAAATAACATTTATTTAGGTTTAACACTAATCCCGAAGGTATAGGGAGTGTGCGATGATGATCATATCAATCTTGGAACCACTTCCAACACACATCGTCACTTCACCCTCAACTAGTTTCTGTTTATTCTGTAAGTCCTTTTTCGAGTTACTAATCTTAGCAACCGAACAAGTATCAAATACTCAGGGGTTACTATAAACACTAGTAAGGTACACATCAATAACATGTATATCCAATATACCTTTGTTCACTTTTGCCATCCTTCTTATCCGCCAAATGCTTGGGGTAGTTCCACTTCCAGTGACCAATCCCTTTGCAGTAGAATCACTTAGTCTTAGGCTTAGGTCTAGACTTGGGCTTCTTCACTTGAGCAGCAACTTGCTTGTTGTTCTTCTTGAAGTTTCCCCTTCTTCCCTTTGCCCTTTTTCTTGAAACTAGTGATCTTGTCCACCATCAACACTTTGATGTTTTTCTTTGATTTCTACCTTCGCCGATTTTTTGCATCGCGAAGAGCTTGGGAATTGTTTTCATCATCCCTTGCATATTATAGTTCATCACGAAGTTCTACTAACTTGGTGGTGGTGACTAGAGAATTCTGTCAATCACTATCTTATCTGGAAGATTAACTCCCACTTGATTCAAGCGATTGTAGTACCCAGACAATCTGAGCACATGCTCACTAGTTGAGCGATTCTCCTCCATCTTTTAGCTATAGAACTTGTTGGAGACTTCATATCTCTCAGCTCGGGTATTTGCTTGAAATATTAACTTCAACTCCTGGAACATCTCATATGGTCCATGACGTTCAAAACGTTTTTGAAGTCCCGATTCTAAGCCATAAAGCATGGTGCACAAAACTATCAAGTAGTCATCATATTGAGCTAGCCAAACGTTCATAACGTCTACATCTGCTCCTGCAATAGGTCTGTCACCTAGCGGTGCATTAAGGACATAATTCTTCTGTGCAGCAATGAGGATAAACCTCAGATCACGGATCCAATCCACATCATTGCTTACTAACATTTTTCAACATAGTTTTCTCTAGGAACACATATAAAAACATAGGGAAGCAACAACGCGAGCTATTGATCTATAACACAATTTGCAAAATACTACCAGGACTAAGTTCATGATAAATTCAAGTTCAATTAATCATATTACTTAAGAACTCCCACTTAGACAGACATCTCTCTAGTCATCTAAGTGATCACGTGATCCAAATCAACTAAACCATGTCCGATCATCACGTGAGATGGAGTAGTTTCAATGGTGAACATCACTATGTTGATCATATCTACTATATGATTCACGTTCGGCCTTTCAGTCTCCGTGTTCCGAGGCCATATCTGTATATGCTAGGCTCGTCAAGTTTAACCTGAGTATTCCGCGTGTGCAATTGTTTTGCACCCGTTGTATTTGAACGTAGAGCCTATCACACCCGATCATCACGTGGTGTCTCAGCACGAAGAACTTTCGCAACGGTGCATACTCAGGGAGAACACTTCTTGATAATTAGTGAGAGATCATCTTATAATGCTACCGTCAAACAAAACAAAATAAGATGTATAACAGATAAACATCATATGCAATCAAAATATGTGACATGATATGGCCATGATCATCTTGCGCCTTTGATCTCCATCTCCAAAGTACTATCATGATCTCTATCGTTACCGGCACGACACCATGATCTTCATCATCTTGATCTATATCAATGTGTCGTTACATGGTCGTCTCGCCAACTATTGCTCTTGCAACTATTGCTATCGCATAGCGATAAAGTAAAGCGATTATTTGGCACTTGAATCTTATGCAACAAAGAGACAACCATAGGGATTTTGCCAGTTGCCGATAACTTCAACAAAACATGATCATCTCATACAACAACTTATATCTCATCACGTCTTGACCATATCACATCACAACATGCCCTGCAAAAACAAGTTAGACGTCCTCTACTTTGTTGTTGCAAGTTTTACGTGGCTGCTACGGGCTGAGCAAGAACCGTTCTTACCTACGCATCAAAACCACAACGATAGTTTGTCAAGTTAGTGTTGTTTTAACCTTCGCAAGGACCGGGCGTAGCCACACTCGGTTCAACTAAAGTTGGAGAAACAGACACCCGCTAGTCACCTGTGTGCAAAGCACGGCGGTAAAACCAGTCTCGCGTAAGCGTACGCGTAATGTCGGTCTGGGCCGCTTCATCCAACAATACCGCTGAACCAAAGTATGACATGCTGGTAAGCAGTATGACTTGTATCTCCCACAACTCACTTGTGTTCTACTCGTGCATATAACATCAACGCATAAAACCTAGGCTCGGATGCCACTGTTGGGAAACGTAGTAATTTCAAAAATTTCCTACGCACACACAAGATCATGGTGACGTATAGCAACGAGAGGGGAGAGTGTTGTCTACATACCCTTGTAGACCGTAAGCGGAAGCGTTAGCACAACGCGGTTGATGTAGTCGTATGTCTTCACGGCCCGACCGATCAAGCACCGAAACTACGGCACCTCCGAGTTCTAGCACACGTTCAGCTCGATGACGTCCCTCGAACTCTGATCCAGCCGAGTGTCGAGGGAGAGTTCCGTCAGCACGACGGCGTGGTGACGATCTTGATGTTCTACCGTCGCAGGGCTTCGCCTAAGCACCGCTACGATATTATCGAGGTGGACTATAGTGGAGGGGGGCACCGCACACGGCTAAGAGATCCAAGGGATCAATTGTTGTGTCTTTGGTGCTAGCCCTGCCCCTCTATTTATATGTTGAGCCCCGGGGTCGAAACTTGGAGCAAAAGCCTCCTCAAAGTCGGTTTTGCCCGAAAGGCAAGAGTCCCACTCGGACTCCAGGACCAAACGCCACAATCCTTGGCATCTGGCCCAGACGCCATGTGCCTCGGCGTCTGGCCCAGGGCCAGACGCCAGGGTCTCCGGCGTTTGGCCCCCTGGCCTCCGCAAAACTCCTTTTGCACCGACCTAAAGCCTCATGGGCTTGATCCCTTGGCCTAACCATATCATCCAATATATGAATCTTTACGTCTCGACCATTTCGAGACTCCTCGTCATGTCCCTGATCTCATCCGGGACTCCGAACTCCTTCGGTACATCAAAACATGTAAACTCATAATATAACTGTCATCGAAACCTTAAGCGTGCAGACCCTACGGGTTCGAGAACAATGTAGACATGACCTAGAACTATTCTCGGTCAATAACCAATAGCGGAACCTGGATGCTCATATTGGCTCCTACATATTCTACGAAGATCTTTATCGGTCAAACCGCATAACAACATACGTTGTTCCCTTTGTCATCGGTATGTTACTTGCCCGAGATTCGATCGTCGGTATCTCAATACCTAGTTCAATCTCGTTACCGGCAAGTGTCTTTACTCGTTCTGTAATGCATCATTCCGTAACTAACTCATTAGCTACATTGCTTGCAAGGCTTATAGTGATGTGCATTACCGAGAGGGCCTAGAGATACCTCTCCGACAAGTGGAGTGACAAAACCTAATCTCGAAATACGCCAACCCAACATGTACCTTTGGAGACACCTGTAGTACTCCTTTATAATCACCCAGTTACGTTGTGACGTTTGGTAGCACCCAAAGTGTTCCTCCGGTAAACGGGAGTTGCATAATCTCATAGTTACAGGAACATGTATAAGTCATGAAGAAAGCAACAGCAACATACTAAACGATCAAGTGCTAAGCTAACGGAATGGGTCAAGTCAATCACATCATTCTCCTAATGATGTGATCCCGTTAATCAAATGACAACACATGTCTATGGTAGGAAACATAACCATCTTTGATTAATGAGCTAGTCAAGTAGAGGCATACTAGTGACGTTATGTTGGTCTATGTATTCACACATGTATTATGTTTCCGGTTAATACAATTCTAGCATGAATAATAAACATTTATCATGATATAAGGAAATGAATAATAACTTTATTATTGCCTCTAGGGCATATTTCCTTCATGAACGATAATAGATCTCGCATCAAAGCCTGGTTCCCTGGGGTCAACTGGAATCCTTCGCCCATCACTGTGCTGGCGTCTACCATCCTGTTGTCGAGGTGCGTACGATCCACCCCTTGGGGGAGGGGTGAGCACTCGACATCGATCATCACGATCGATTCGGTGATCATACTGCTCACGGTTCTTGTACTGATCGTGCCGGTCTCCACACCCTTCACGCCTCGGGGGCGATCTGGGGCTGTGAGCCGACTGGACTGTATTTGCAGCTAGGGATCTGATGTGAATCCTATTCCGCGACTGCGATACGGCTGAATTTTGATCTCCTGCTGCCCGGAGTAAATCTTTGATCTGCAACAAGCCTCTGCCAACCTATGACTGGGAAGGCTGGATTGACTCTGCTATACGGGCCGCAGCCGCTAAATTCTGAATCGGGGTTTGATATACCTGAGTCAGTTGTGGAAAGAGTTGACGTCGACTGGAATCTGGAACCCGTTTCCGCGCGCACTCGTCGAGTGCCCGCTGAAGGTTCCCCAGTCGAGTGCGTTCAGCCAAGTTGGCCAAGCGCGCGTCCTCTAAGGCACGAGCCTCGGGAGTTTCTCCAACGATAGGAGTATGAAGTGCATCCATGTTCCGGCGGCGAAGTTCTTCCCTCTGCAGCGAAGTGAGGGGCTCGGGGAGATACTCCTCATGGGCATGCGACGGATCGCCTCCGTCGTCGCCTCCGTCGGCACCGAGATAACCGGGAGGACCGCGCGGTCCATCGACCATCAGAACCTCCGCCGCTGGATCACTGTTGTCGCACTCGGATGCAGTCTCTGCAGAGCCAGTCGACAAGTCGAACAGGCCGTAGAGAGATTCATCGGGTTCGATTGCCGCGACTTGGGGGTGGCCGATTGGCGAGCCACCGCGTGTCTCACCCACCGCTAAAGCCTCGACCGACCGGAGCACTTGCACCGGCGGAAACAGGGGGGAGGACGACACAGAAACCGACCGATACTGGGTCGACGACTGCCGCAGGAGGACGCCGTGGACGCACGCCTGAAAGTGCGTCGCCTCGCGGACTGTGAGCGCATCGATGTCGAGGGAGCCTCCTGAAGCCAAGCAGAGTCGTCGGTGACGAACATGAGCGCGCCGAGACGGATCTCGCGGCCCTCAACCAAAACTCCGCCTGAAATCATGATGAAGGAGATCGGAAAAAATTACAACTTCTCAAATAAGTCACTAAGACCTTTGCCCCATGGTGGGCGCCAACTGTCGTGGTTCTAAGTCTGACAGTAGTGTAGGGGGGTACTAATGGAGAGGCAAGATCCTAGCTATGGAGTGGTTGTATACGCAAGAGATTTACGAGTTCAGGCCCTTCTCGGAGGAAGTAACAGTCCTACGTCTCGGAGCCCGGAGGTGGTCGACTGGATTATATGCGTATGATTTACAGGGGTGCGAACCCTTTACACTGAGGAGGGGGTGGCTTATATAGAGTCCGCCAGACCCCTCCGGCCCTCAGTTATGCAGGGTTTAAGATACATTAAGGTTGGGCGTTACTTGTAACACTATACATAAAGTGTTGTGATGACCATAAAAGCTACTTAAGGACCGAACGTTAGCGTGCAGAGTGACTTTAGATCTCCTGGCTATCGAGTGGTTGGTTTCATGGTCGAGTGGTTGGCTTCATGGTCGAGTGTCTTCGAGTCAGTCGGGTGGAACACTTCCGAGTCGATTGACAGGTGGTTTATTCAAGAGATATCCTTGGGTAGGGTAGTTTGGACAGGTCCATGACCCTACCCTAGGTACATAGCTTCATCAGTCGCCTCTATGGGTGCAACAGGGGGAGTAGCGATCATCACGGGTGCCACCTTGGGCGCCGATGGTGCTCCCTCCTGAACCAAGGCGAGGTGCGTCTCATGCGCCTTCCGAGCCTTATATGCATCAACGACCTCTTGTGGTGCGCGACACTGGCGGGAGAAATGCTCCACCGAGCCACAACGGAAGCAGTCCTGAGGCCTCTGCCCTCCCTTGCCCGGCTTGTTCTGCTTAGCCGGGGCAGGAGGGTGAGGGCCCTTCTCCTTGCCCTTGCGGCCTCTCTTCTTCTGTTGAGGCTTGCGGACTTTGAGAGCGTTCACCTCCTGGCGAGAACTCCCCCCAAGTGGTTGCGCGACAAAGTTCTTTTTGAGAACCTCATCCTGCGCCTTCGCCACCTGGAGGACGTCAATCAACTCTGAATACCTCGTGTAGTTCCCCTGGCGGTAGTTCCGTGAGGACTGGACCGCGTCGGGGTGGAAAGTGGATAGGGTTTTCTCAATCTTTCTGGGAGTCGGTAATCTCTGTACCACACAACCGAAGAGTCGTACAAATCCGGTGCAGAGCCGAATTGTACTCCCCAACCGTCTTGAAGTCCGCAAACCTCAGACAGATCCACTCTGCCTCTCCACGTGGCTTCACAGTGTACTTCAGCCGCTCAAACTGCTGCTTAAGAGCGGTCCAAAGGCCAGAAGCACTGCGCTCAGCCATATACTCATCTTTTAGAGTAGGTGACAGGTGATGACGGAGAATATGCAGAGTCTGCGCATTCTCAGTTTCGAACTTGGGATCAGTGGCGGCCAGCTGGGCCCCCTTACCTATCGCCCTCAGGAGGGTTCTGCCCTGGAGATAGATCTCGCAGTCCGAGGACCATGACAGGTAGTTCGGCCCTGTCTGGGCCAACTCAACAAACTCCTTGTGGACAATTCCGGCCATCTGCGATTTATGCAAAAATCATGAGATTACAGCAGGTAATCTTTTGCACAAAGCGATGTTGATAAACTTATTCAATAAAAAGACGTTCCAATATTTAAAACATGCTATTATATGACTTACTAAATGATTAAGAGTGTGAATCAATTAATCTACAGCAGTAAAATCATACAATAATATCATGTTACAAAAGATAGCATGTTAAGCGCATCTAGTATGTGAAAACTAGCCCAAAAATTGGATTCCCGAGGCATTTTTAAGCCCAAATACATGTTTTCAGTGAAAACAGACAATTCCAGGGGCTTCTACGTGAAATATTACAGCATGAATAAAACTTGCGTAAAATCTGGAAACTATGGGGGCTAAACTGCAAAAATCACACATTGCAGCCGGCGCGCTCCTTTTTTTTGGAGGAACCCACGGTCGCGGCCCACCCGGCCCAACAGCCAGTGGGCCGGCCCATGCGCAGCGCTGGCCTCCTGCCCGCTGGGACGCTAGGGTTTCCCTAGCGCCCGAGCGGTGGCGGCGGCTCGCCCGAGCGGTGCCGTACGCGGCCGGGGCTGGCAGGCGCGCTCGCGGGGCGACGACCTGCATCGAGCAGGGCCAGGTGAGGCGATGGCCAGGGGCGCGGCGCGGCCACGGGGGGCGGCGCGGCCGGGTGGCGCGGCGCGGCCAGGCGGCGCGGCGCGACCAGTGGAGCGCGCGGCCACGGCGCGGCCAGCGAGCCGGGGCGGCGTGGCGCGGCCAGCAGGCGCGCGGCACGACCATGATGCGGCCACGGCGACGGCGCGGCCACGGCGACGGCGAGGCCAGGGCGCGGCCGCGGCGAGGCCAGCGGGGCTCCGGCCAGCAGGGCTCGACGGCGTCAGCAGGACGCGGTGCGGCGTACGCGACCCTCGGGATCGTGGACAGCACGGCGTCATCTGGACGCTGGCCTCGGGATGTGTATCTTCGTCGCGTTCATCCGGAAAAACGACGACGCATGGCACATCTGGTGCTGTTGCGGCGGTACCGCGATCATCTGGATCGCGATCTGTACCGACTCCCTATAGTGCAGTCAACAAGTTCCTCTTAGTCCAAGAACATCGACATTGGTCGGCGACGTGTTCGTCCGCTCGGTTCTTGGGAGGAAAATCCACACCATAGGTAGATCAAATCCGAAAAAATAATCTAATTGCAAAAACGGAATCGCGGGAACGAGATAAATCCATTTTTGCAAAGAGTGGGGATCGGATCTTATACCTCCACGGGATCGACGAAAGCCTGCGTGATGCAGGCTTGACGCAGGCTTGACGGAGAGTTGGTGGAGCAAAGCGTGCTGATAACATGTTCCGCAACTCCTGCCGGCGAGTCCGGTCCAAGGTTGCGGAGCGGAAGCGAGCGTTGTAGACGAAATAGTCGAAGTAGTCGAACACGCGAAAGTAAATGACACGGAGAGATATGGAGGAGACCAGCTTTATTAATCAATTATCAGGTGTTACGATGATGGCTTCTCGATGCTTTATATAGGAAGAAGGGGGTCAAGGGATAAGTACCTACTTAACGTAACGAGGGGAACGAGAGGGGCTAGCCCGTCGTTTAGCACGCGGCCGCTGCCACCCTCCCGGGTGACCCGGTTTCCCAACAGCTAACAGGTAACAGCGCTGAGCGCCGCACGGTTGAGGGCGTTGCGGCCTTCATGGAGGTTTGGCCAGCAATTGGCTTCGGTGCCGCACCGGAGGGCCGCTGTCGCTCAACGCCACCGGGTAGCACGGGCACGAGCGCATCGTGTGAGGGCGACCTCACCGACCACAACAACAGCGTTAAGGGCCATCGGGCGTTCTGTGGTGTGCCATGGATACGCACCTTTGGACTCCGTCGGGCGGGGTCGCACGCGGGCCGTTTTGCCTCTACATGCGGGAGAATAGTCATTGCTTTCTTCTCATTCTGTGCGACCAAACCACTCTCGGTTACGAGCATGCTGATAACCTGTTTGGAAGAGAAAGCAAATGATTGAGCAGTTGTTTCATTGATTGATGACTAGGGTATTGATACCCTCATTACAAGGCAGTTATAAAGGAGGCTGTTGCCAAAACATGACCACCGACATAGCATCAATTAACATTCAGTTAACCTAATTAATTAATCCCTAACAAAGTTCTCTGCATGTTCTAATTATTGTGGGAATTTTAATCTATTTCGCTTTTGTTCCTTCTATTGTGCCTGCTACCTTGCCAGGCGACCTTCTATAACCTATGGAGCGGGAGCTGCGTGAGATCTTCACATCACAACGATGGCGGCGGCGGCGGCGGTGCGTATAGTAGAAAGTCGTAGGGCAGCCCCCACGTGCATGTTTTCCAAGCCCATGAAACATTTTTTTTTTACTTATACGGGAGAATTAAAGATTTACTCTGGATCTTACGGTTATGGCTATCTTTTTTTTTTTACCTATAATTCCTTGCATGCGGGGCAAGAGGGGAGGAGAGATTGAGATTTTAGACGGGATAGGTGAAGTTTTTTTAAACCCAAAGCCAATTTCCATGTAAGTAATGGCAATGGTGGGTAATTTTAACAACTTAAATCGAATGGCTATTAATCGTTAATCCACCAAATAGATGGTTAGATCTTTCTAATTATTGTGGGAATTTTAATCTATTTCTCTTTTTTGTGGTTAACCCGTCAAATACAATTTATATATAAATAGATAGATGCAAATCCCGTGCATGGTAGAATCTTTATTTCCTCAAAGTACTATAGTCCATGATAATCAACGAGTTCCGTACATATTACTAGTACTAGTACGTGCTAACTAAAGCGTCTCATGCATGCATACACAACCGAGAACTGAGCATACAATATATGCCTAGCTTAGCCATGCATATACAACCGAGGCTACCGTCTACGGCGCAAATTAGCACTTGCTGCACTCGCCCCAGCATCCCATGTGGCATTGCTTGTCTTTCCCATACGCGCACCGGTTGCAAGCTTGGGCGTCACAGTCGTTGCCGCATGCACTCTGGGCGGCGCCGTCGCAGTCACAGCCGCCGCCGGGGCAGTTGGCCGTGCACTTGTCTTTCTCGGCGGCCTTGCACTTGCCGCAGAGAGCAACATACTGTTCACATTCGGTGCATTTGCTGGAGGCTCTGCACGCCGAATAGCACGCCGGATACGTAACCGAGTAGCAGTGGTGGCGCCGGGACTCAGAGCATGGTGGGTCCCATGGCGCCGGAGCCGGCGCCGGCGCTGATGGTGGTGACGGTGCGGGCAGTGGTGGCGCCTGTGCCGGCCCCGGGGACGGGGACAGACAGTGGCCAGATGAAGGTAGAACCAGCATGGCGAGGACGGCCGCCATGAGAGCGAGGCCAACTGAACCTGCGGAAGCCATTAGTTGGAAAAGAAGAGGGACAAAAATGTGAAGATCGACTTACACAGATGTGCGTATGAAATAGGACAAGGCAATGCTATTTATAGGCATAGCCCGAGATCCTAATTGTAGGCTTATAGCTAGCTAGCATGTAGTACTACTACTAGGACTACATATCTAACTAATCTTTGTAAAATGAATCAAGTTGCATGTTAAGATCTGTTACAAGTTGACATATGTGCAGAGATCGACGAGGGAGCAGTGCTGCTTATCTTGACCGATTCATCGCGTTGCATTTTGAGATCTGGGCCGTGCATGTTACAAAGTTGACATGCTGAGAGAGCAGTGCTACTTATCTTGACCGATTCATCGCGTGGACTTTCTGCCAGTCTTGGATCTCCATGGAGAAGAACACCACCTTGATTAATTACTCGAATGTCTCCCGAAACCTTACATTTTCAAGATAGTTTCGTGCGGACAATATATTGTGAATATCCACAATTTCTTTTTTTGAAGATCGACTTAAGTTGGTGCACGTACGAGAAATGAGAGAAAGCACAGAGTTGTTTCTAGGCACAGCCAAGAATCTC
>NC_041386.1:707917305-707922828 GCF_002162155.2 Triticum dicoccoides | reverse complement strand
AATGGTAAAACTTGCACATAATATATACAGAAATTACTTTTTTATAATATGCAAGAATAAACACGTGTTAGTGGAACTCTTGCAAAATGATGTTTTCTCAGAAGAAATGAATTAGTGGAGTTGATGATCCTCTTAAAGAAAAATAAAATAAAATAAAATAGAAACTGAAAAATCATAATAATGAAGTCTTCTAAGCTAAAATGAGTTACTGGAATTAATGTTACCCTTGAAGAACCAAGAAAATAAAATATCTACACAAACAATGAAAATATTTGCGCAAAATTTACACAAAAATTTGGGTACGTCACTGTCGTGGTTCTAAGTCTGATAGTAGAATGGAGGGTAGGTATGGAGAGGCAAGATCCTAGCTATGGAGTAGTTGTACACACGAGTGTTTAACGAGTTCAGGCCCTTCTCTGAGGAAGTAAAAGCCCTACGTCTCGGAGCCCGGAGGCGGTCGACTGGTTTATGTGTATATGAGTTACAGGGTTGCGAACCCTTCTACCAGTGGAGGGGGGTGGCTTATATAGAGGACGCCAGGACCCCAGCCAACCCACGTAGCACAGGATTAAAGTACATTAAGGCCGGGCGTTACTGGTAACGCCCTACATAAAGTGTCATAATGACCATTAAGACTACTTAATTACAGACCGTTTGGATACAGAGTAGATCCTGAACTCCTGATGGTCGAGTGATTCTTCATGGTCGAGTGTCTTTAGGTTCGTCGAGTGTCTTCTAGCCGGTCGAGTGGAGTCTCTCTTGGTCGGCTGGAAGGTAGCTTCGTCTAAGGATGTCCTTGGGTATGGTATCCTAGATAGGTCCATGACCTTGCCCTAGGTACATAACATCATCATTAGCCCCCGAATGTATCGAGGTTCGAGTGAGGAAGGAGTTGATGATTTTCTCCGACTCATTTCCGGTGCTTTGATTATGTCGTATCTTGGATCGGCGATTTTTCTTTCGGCGTTGGCATCAACTTTTACTTCAGTCGCCTTGATCCATTCTTGTCTTCTGTCGAGTGAACTTTTTGAACTTTTGTGAACTTCCGAGCGACGGATCGCAGGAAAGATATCATCTGACAGATTGATCTGCTGTTAGCGGATTCTGCAGGATCCGAAATTTGGGAAGCGCGCGAAGCGGGGCGGACCGCGGCAATCGGATGGGATAAGGCGTGGACGCTCGATTTCCGCGCTGCCTTTTTCGCCACGTATTGTGCGTGCGCGACTGTTTCGGGATGTGACAGGATCGCCCGGACCCACTCGTCAGCCACTCGAAAGCGCCCTTATATAAAGCGCCGGGGAAGGGTTTTTTGAACAATGCTTTCCCATTCTTCTCTCCTCCCTCTTTGCCTCCGCCCACTGCGCCTGCTCTCATCTCCGCCTATCCGCTCCTCGGGCGCTTCGCCGGCGACAATGGTGAAGGAGAAGACGGCGGCCCTAGAGCGCGCGAAGAAGGCGACGGCGACGGGGAAAGCGAAGGGGCGACCGTCCAATCGGGGCGGATCTTCATCAAGGTCCCGCCTGCCAAAGGGTTGGGTCCAAGGGGATTGGATCCGCTCGACCATCACTGAGAAAGATCTCAATGACCTGGCCAATGAGGGACTGATCCCCCACGGGTCAGCAAGGCTTCCGGGGACCGAGTGTCAGCCGCAGCCGCATGAGGGTGAGTGCGTTCTCTTAGCCACTCATGTAGACCGTGGTTTTCTCTGCCGCCGAGTGTTTTCTTCCGAGGGTTTCTGAATTTCTTTGGGGCGCAACTCCACCATTTCAATCCCAATTCCATCGCCTATCTTGCTGCTTTTGTGTCCATGTGCGAGAACTTCCTGGGTTGTCGACCACACTGGGGTCTCTTCAAGCACATATTCACCTGTCGCTCACAGACAGTGAAAAGTGCGAGTCCGGACGATGAGAGGACCAAGGTTATTCAGATGTGCGGGGGTCTTGGGATTCAGTTGAGGAATAAGAGCACTTTCCCGGCCATGACCCTTCCTGAGTCGGTCAGAGGGTGGCAGTCGACTTGGTTCTACTGCCAAGACGAGTCGAAGCCGGGGCAGTCGACTGGTCTCCCTCCGTTCTCCATGGACCGAGTGGACAAACCGTCTTCTCTGAAGGTGCTTCCTGAGGAGAAAGCCGAGGTAAAAATGTTGGTGGAGCGCGTGGTCCAACTCGTTCGGGATGGAGTGACGGGCATGGATCTTCTGGAAGTCTTCCTTAGGCGGCGCATCCAACCGCTTCAGTACCGAGGTCACCCGATGTGGCTGTATTGCGGTACCGAAGACACCACTCGGGTCCATCCAGAAGCGGTCGATGACGCCACGCTGGAGAGGTGGGTGGCCGCCATCACAGGGTACAAGGACAACCCTCGAGGGGCTAGGAGGATCCAGCCACTCGACTGTACTTATACGCCGGACACGGTATGGTCACTTATCTCCAATTGTAATCTTGCTTTATCCATTCTGCTTTGTCGCGAATTGGTCGATTGATCTTTGTTTTGCTTTGTTGTCTGACAGGCCAGCACTGAGTTATACTCGATGCCCAATGGAGCGCAGATACCGACTGAGGAGGAGGAAGGAAGTGGGGGCGAAAGCCCGGAGGAGTGGGATTCGGATGCTGACGACGATGACGAGGGCGATGACTCTGGTGAGGAGGAGGAAGAGGAGGAGGAGGAGGAAGTTGTACCTCCTCGCTCGGAGAGACGCTCGAAGCTTGTCCATGATCCCGCGGTCGAGCGCGGTAAGGGGGTCACAACCGTCACGCAGTCGTCCAAGCACCCTCGGACTACTTCTCCGGTGCCGACTGAGAAATCTCCGAACCAATCTCGAGTGGCGCCGTCGAAGCCGACGAAGGTCCTGCCGAAGATGAAGATGGTGATCCCCACTATCTCAGGGTAATGGTAGTCTTGAGTTTTCCCCGTTTCATGAACATGTTCTTGGTCGACTCATGGGCCAATCGACTGACTTTTGGAACTGCAGCGCTGCTACTTCCGATACTTCGGCCAGGGTTGAAGACCACGAGATGGAGGATGCTGCTACCTCAAAACCTGGTATGACTCTTGTGATGCCGTTTTCAGTCGACTGACTTATTGTCTCTAATTTTGATTCTTTCTGCAGCTTCATCTAACATCGTTATCGATCTTCCTGACGACGATGACGAGGAACCACCAAGGCAGAGGAGGAGCAAAAAGGCGTCTGCTGGCAAGGCGACTCAGGACGTGCCAGCACCCGAGACGTTGGTCGTGGAGGGAGACAATGTCACTCGGCCTACCGTAACCTTTGCGGTGCCGTTGACGAGTGCTCGTCCATCGTTGTCGAGTGCTGCTCAACCCTCGCTTTTCTCAACCTACCCTGTTCCTGAAGACCAAGCTAGTGCCGCTAAAGAAGCAATCCGCCAAGCGGGGGTCATGATGGAGGAAGTGAAGGCAATACGAGAAGCCAGCCAGGCCGCCTATGACGCCAGTTCGGCTCTTCAGAGTAATGTTCAGGTCAGTCGGTCACTGCCTGTTCTGTTAGGATATGATATCTGCAAACTCTTCCTTCTGAAATTCTTAGAGTTTGTCCTACACCCACTGGGTGCGTCGATTGAAATTCTGGATTAGTGGGGGCACGCTGAGTGCACCCACTGGGTGTAGTCCCCAAGGCTATGGTCGACTGCTGGCAGTCGACCATAGGCTTTATGTCTTAAGTTTTTTCCTTACTCGACTAGGTAGAAATGGATTCATAGACCGGTGGGGGCACGCTGAGTGCACCCACTGGGTGTAGTCCCCGAGACTGTGGTCGACTGCTGGCAGTCGACTATAGTCTGAAGAACACCTCCCGTTTTTCTTTTTAGTTGTTGGTCGACTGGTCGACTCTAACTGATGAAACTAGTGGGGGCACGCTGAGTGCACCCACTGGTGTAGTCCCCGAGACTATGGTCGAATGTTTGCATTCGGCCGTAGTCTTAGAAACGCTATGATTTTTCCTTACTCACTCGTAAGTGAATTGTCTTTGACATCTGTCGATTGGTTCTTCGTAGAAATCATGTGACCTTGCGGCTCGTTATACTGAGTTGGAGAACAAACACATTCAGCTCGAGCTCGATCTGAAACTGGCCCAAGAGAACTTGACGAAGGCGAAGGAGGAAGCTAAAGGTATGCTTGGTGAGGCCTTTGACGACTGCCTTTGCCTCTCACTTGTTTCCGAATCTAATCTCACCGTAACTTTGCAGACAAAGTGAGGGATGCCCTGAAGAAGCAAGAGCTTGACTTGGCTAAGATGCAAAAGACTGCTTTAGAGAAGACCAGGCTTGCGGATGAGAAGCTGGCTTCAGTGACCAAGCTTGAAGAAGAAAACACCAATCTGAAAGCTGCTCTTG
Organism: Triticum dicoccoides; assembly: GCF_002162155.2. NCBI lineage: Eukaryota > Viridiplantae > Streptophyta > Magnoliopsida > Poales > Poaceae > Triticum > Triticum dicoccoides. The sequence continues at coordinate 707,918,476 of NC_041386.1, read as the reverse complement.
ATGCTGCCAACCAGGAGGTCAGTCGACTGAAAAGTGACAAGACCACCCTGAATGACAAGGCCAGTGAGTTGAAGAGAAAGAAGAATGATCTAGAGGCTTATCTGGGTGGACTCGCCAAGAAGTTGTTCCTCGTGCTTGAAGGTAATCCTTTGTATCAAACAAATATTTTAATTGTAACCTCCGACTGTTTGTGTTGACTCGGTGGTTGTGCTTGCAGAATTTTGTCAGAACTTTGAAGAGGAGACTGGTCGACTGGAAGTAGACCTGGACCCCATCAACTCTCTTGTGAAAGATGAAGTCGCCATGAACGTGCTCTGGCTTGAATCTCGTGTTGCCGCTGTCATCGACTATCTCGCAAGGCTGAAGGTCGCAACTTCTCACATCGACACAACACTCTGGCCAAGAGAGACACTCCAGAACGACCTCGAGTCCCTGATGACTCGACTGAACGAGGTTCCAAGTCGAGTGCAGGAGTGGAAGAAGTCTTCGGCCAGGTGCGGTGCGGATGTTGCTCTGTCTCTGGTCCCCGTTCACTGCAAGGATGCACGAGAGGACAAGCTGGTGGCTCTTAGGGTGGCTAACACCAAGAAGCACGATTTCAGATCTTTCATGGAGACCTTCATTGCTGCTGCCACTCGGATTTAAACACGGTTTTTTTTGTTTTGTGTGAACACCGAGGCCATCGCCGGCGAGGGTGAGAAGGAGGATAAGCGGCAACACAAATATGATGCCTCGCAAAAATAAAGGAGATGGACATATTGTGGTCTTGGGTGATGGTTGTTGGGTTAAGAATGTGTGTTATGTTTTCTCTCCCGTTGCAACGCACAGACTTTTTTGCTAGTAGATGATCGAGTCCTATAAAAAGTGCACGTGACACGTCCAACATTAATATGAAAAAACAAGGAAATCTTTACATAAGCAAACAGAAAAGGAAAGTCTCTACCTGATCCCACAAATTAAGAAAGCCCAGTCCCCGTTAAAATCTCCAACAATAAAATGTCTAAAAAATTCCAACGATAAAAATGAAAAAGAATCAACGATGAGTTTTTTTTTTGAACTTAGAATCCATGATCGATTCTTAAAAAAAAGAACTTAGAATCCAGGATCAGGCTGTTTGCTGAAATACGTAAAAAAAAAAAGAGGCTGATTGCTGAAATAAAAATGCCAACGA
>NC_041386.1:707915274-707915840 GCF_002162155.2 Triticum dicoccoides | reverse complement strand
GTCTTCGCATTTACCATGAATTTATTTTATGATTTTTGGCAATACACCTTCAGTGGGAGGGAACGTTCCCGACTATGAGGCGTCTACGGTGACTTCGTAAATTCTCAAGATGACACGCGGGCTCAGTCTCTCGAAGGTGCTTATAGGGATAGGATATGCATGTGTGCGTTCATAGGGATGAGTGTATGCGCGTTGATATGAGCGCTTGCTGTGTTAAAAAATGCAAATCCCGTGCATGGTAGAATCTTTATTTCCTCAAAGTACTAGTCCATGATAATCAACGAGTTCCGTACATATTACTACCAGTACGTGCTAATTAAAGCGTCTCATGCATGCATATACAACCGAGAACTGAGCATACAATATATGCCTAGCTTAGCCACGGCGGGCCAGCCAGCCGAGGCTACCATCTACGGCGCAAATTAGCACTTGCTGCACTCGCCCCAGCATCCCATGTGGCAATTCTTGTCTTTCCCATACGCGCACCAGTTGCATGCTTGGGCGTCACAATCTAGGAAGTTGCAATCCTACACCATCAACCGTACACCCCACCTCCATCACCCCCC
>NC_041386.1:707906066-707914864 GCF_002162155.2 Triticum dicoccoides | reverse complement strand
GACAAAATAAAAATAAAATACAAAATGATAAAACTTGCACATAATATGTACAGAAATTACTTTTTTATAATATGCAAGAATAAACACGTGTTAGTGGAACTCTTGCAAAAAAGATGTTTTCTCAGAAGAAATTAATTAGTGAAGTTGATGATCCTCTTAAAGAAAAATAAAATAAAATAAAATAGAAACTAAAAAACCATAATAATGAAGTCTTCTAACCTAAAATGAGTTATTGGAATTAATATTACCCTTAAAGAACAAAGAAAATAAAATATCTACACAAACAATGAAAATATATACTGTCGGTATCATCCAAACAGTGCGTGCATGCGCGGTATCCCTTGTTTGTCTGTATTGAAAGGTTACTGAGAGCAGGCTAATTTGATGGTCACAAACAACAACGCATGTAGGTCAAATTCCTCCTGTCCTTGCTCATCCCACGCACGTACACCTTTTTCATTCCACAGCTGTAAGAGTTCTTCAACTAATGGTCTTAGGTACACATCAATGTCTTTGCCGGGTTGCTTAGGGCCTTGGATGAGCACTGACATCATAATAAACTTCTGCTTCATGCATAACCAAGGAGAAAGGTTATACATACATAGAGTCACAGGTCACATGCTATGATTGTTGCTCTGGTCCCCAAAAGGATTAATGCCATCTGCACTTAGACCAAACCATACATTCCTTGTGTCACCTATGAAGTCCTCCCAGTACTTTCTCTTAATTTTTCTCCATTGCGACCCGTCAGCGGGTACTCTCAACTTCCCGTCTTTCTTACGGTCTTCTCTGTGCCATTGCATCAACTTGGCATGCTCTTTGTTTTGGAACAAACGTTTAAACCGTGGTATTATAGGAGCATATACAACATCACCTTGGTAGGAATCTTCTTCCTGGGGCGCTCGCCCTCGACATCACCAGGGTCATCGCAACTGATCTTATAGCGCAATGCACCGCATACCGGACATGTTCAAATCCTCACACTCACCGCGGTAGAGGATGCAGTCATTAGGGCATGCATGTATCTTCTGCACCTCTAATCCTAGAGGGCAGACATCCTTCTTTGCTTCGTACGTACTCTCCGGCAATTCGTTTTGTTCTTTGGAAGCATCTTCTTTAACATTATCAGCAACTTTCCAAATCCCTTGTGAGATACACCATTCTCTGCCTTCCATTGCAGCAATTCCAGTGTGGTGTCCAGCTTTATCTTGTCAGCTTCGCAATTTGGGTACAACAATTTCTTGTGGTCCTCTAACATGCGCTACAACTTTAGTCTGTCATTCTCACTTGCGTAGTTTCTCTTTGCATCGGCAATGGCCCGACCTAGATCATCAGTGGGCTCATCTGATGCCTCTTCTTCAGCTTCTTCCCGCATTGCCGGCCACGTGGAGCTCCTTTTTTTTCCGGTTCATAAGCCAGCCGGGACTAAAAGTGTGGGGCTTTAATCTCGATTGTTTAGTCCAGGTTGGAGAACCGGGACTAAAGGCCCTATGAAACCAGGATAGATGGTCCTTTTCCTACTAGTGCAATGTCAGTGTTGAGGCTTGGAGGATGAGTAACATAGGTGGTCGGCGGCTGCGGAAGGGTTGCGATGGTTTTCTGTTGTGTTGGTGGGTAATTGTTTCAGGGTTAAAGTGAATCGAACTGTTGCCGGTTTTCCAATAATTTAATTAAAGGTTGGATGCTTCTAATTACTGTGGAATTTTCTAGATTAAATTCTCCATATTGATCCGTATTTTTCTTTTCTCTACCTATTAATAAAGCAGCGACTGTATCTGGTCATCTCTTAAGTATTTTTACAGAAAACCGCCTGTCTTTTTTGGTAGTTAACCTGCGGTCCAGAGTTAAGTCAGAACGAACCGTTTTCTTCCAGTTTACATAAAACCCCCTAGATTTTACACTAATTAACTTACAGTCCAAATTTAAATCACAGTGAATCGTTTTTTGCAGTTTCACATAAACACCACTAGTATTTACGGTAATAACCCCACAGTCTATTAAAATTTAATCTATATTCAAATAACCATATATTTCAAACCGTCACTCAGATTTTAACATGTTATATATGAATTTTGTTAAAAAATATGTAGAATTTGAATATGTTGTTATCTAACATGTTTAAATATTTTTTAAATGCTATTTAAGATACAATATTAATCAATGGCGCATGATCCATCTTTCTTTCATACTGACGCGGATCCATATTGCAACATGTAAAATAAAACGTTAATAATTGGAAAAGATTATAATCCTTGGGCATGCTGTACTTGCACCAAGTTCTCTTTTTGTACATTTTTCATGAGATAAGACCATACGTGAATACCATTTCTTTGCAAAATCCACACGCGTACATACCATCAGATTACACTTTTTTTGTAGTGAATACACAAACAATTTTTATGGGATGTACATACACTTATCGAATTCATGAACATCAGAAATACATGAAGGTTATACATACATAGAGTCACAGGTCACATGCTATGATTGTTGCTTTAGTCCCCAAAAGGATTAATGCCATCTGCACTTAGACCAAACCATACATTCCTTGTGTCACCTATGAAGTCCTCCCAGTACTTTCTCTTAATTTTTCTCCATTGCGACCCGTCAGCGGGTACTCTCAACTTCCCGTCTTTCTTACGGTCTTCTCTGTGCCATTGCATCAACTTGGCATGCTCTTTGTTTTGGAACAAACGTTTAAACCGTGGTATTATAGGAGCATATACAACATCACCTTGGTAGGAATCTTCTACCTGGGGCGCTCGCCCTCGACATCACCAGGGTCATCGCAACTGATCTTATAGCGCAATGCACCGCATACCGGACACGCGTTCAAATCCTCACACTCACCGCGGTAGAGGATGCAGTCATTAGGGCATGCATGTATCTTCTGCACCTCTAATCCTAGAGGGCAGACATCCTTCTTTGCTTCGTACGTACTCTCCGGCAATTCGTTTTGTTCTTTGGAAGCATCTTCTTTAACATTATCAGCAACTTTCCAAATCCCTTGTGAGATACACCATTCTCTGCCTTTCATTGCAGCAATTCCAGTGTGGTGCCCAGCTTTATCTTGTCAGCTTCGCAATTTGGGTACAACAATTTCTTGTGGTCCTCTAACATGCGCTACAACTTTAGTCTGTCCTTCTCACTTCCGTAGTTTCTCTTTGCGTCGGCAATGGCCCGACCTAGATCATCAGTGGGCTCATCTGATGCCTCTTCTTCAGCTTCTTCCCGCATTGCCGGCTCAGCTTCTTCCCCCATTGTTGTACCATCGTATTCAGGGAACCCATGGCTAGGATAGCTGTTGTCATCCTCTTCTTCTTCATTGTCTTCCATCATAACCCCTCTTTCTCCGTGCTTGGTCCAAAAATTATAGTGGGGCATGAAACCGGACTCAAACAGGTGGACGTGAATAGTTTTTAACTTAGAGTAATTCCGATCATTCTTATAGCCAGCACATGGACAAGACATAAAACCCTCAGCCCACTTGTTTGCCTCAGCCGCAAGCATAAAAGTATGCACGCCATTAACGAACTGGGGAGAGCAACAGTGATCTTACATCCATTGTCGCCTCATCTTCATTACACAGCACCGAAAAGACCAAATTAATACAAGTTCATACATAAAGTTCCATACACACTTATTCTCATAAAACAACATACAAACACTCTAGCTAAAGCATTTAAATGCAACAACGAATGCGATCAAAATGGAAAATAATGTAACAATTGATCCAATAGCATAATGATACGAAGCCTCACTGTCAATGACATATTTTCTAATATTGCTAATCTTCAAGCGCATTTTATCCATCTTGATCTTATGATCATCGACGACATCGGCAAGATGCAACTCCAATTCCATCTTGTCGTCCTCAATTCTTTTCAATTTTTCTTTCAAATACTCATTTTCATTTTGAACTACATTTAACCTCTCGACAATAGGGTTGGTTTGAATTTCTGGTTCACATACCTCCTAGATAAAAATATCTATGTCAACTTGATGGGCATAATTTTTCATAAACATGAAATGCAACAAATAGTTATAGAAGAGAATATACCACATCCGAATCATAAACCGGACGAGGGCCAACGGGGACGGATACCAAAACCATGACACTATGTATAACAAACAATGTACGGGTAAGATAATTATACAAGTAACTATATATCTAAATCACACAAATAACATGATTTTTTTATATAAAAAAGATAAGAACAAGAGCTCACCACAAGGTGGTGCTGGCGACGGGATGGTGCGGGTGATCGACGGTGGTTAGGACGGAGACAGGAAAGCACTAAGTAAAACACACCTACATATGCAAACTAAGAGTTATTTTGAGCTCAGATTGCATATCAATCAAATAAACTACCACATATAATTCCTCCAAAATTACTAAAACCCTCGAATTAATCACTATATAGAGCATTGCAAGAGCTAATCTAGCAATGAGAGATGAAAGGACAAAGTTGCTAACATTTGTGATCACTTGACTGGAATCCTTCGCCCATCACTGTGCTGGCGTCTACCATCCTGTTGTCGAGGTGCGTACGATCCACCCCTTGGGGGAGGGGTGAGCACTCGACATCGATCATCACGATCGATTCGGTGATCATACTGCTCACGGTTCTTATACTGATCGTGCCGGTCTCCACACCCTTCACGCCTCGGGGGCGATCTGGGGCTGTGAGCCGACTGGACTGTATTTGCAGCTACGGATCTGATGTGAATCCTATTCCGCGACTGCGATACAGCTGAATTTTGATCTCCTGCTGCCCGGAGTAAATCTTTGATCTGCAACAAGCCTCTGCCAACCTATGACTGGGAAGGCTGGATTGACTCTGCTATACGGGCCGCAGCCGCTAAATTCTGAATCGGGGTTTGATATACCTGAGTCAGTTGTGGAAAGAGTTGACGTCGACTGGAATCTGGAACCCGTTTCCGCGCGCACTCGTCGAGTGCCCGCTGAAGGTTCCCCAGTCGAGTGCGTTCAGCCAAGTTGGCCAAGCGCGCGTCCTCTAAGGCACGAGCCTCGGGAGTTTCTCCAACGATAGGAGTATGAAGTGCATCCATGTTCCGGCGGCGAAGTTCTTCCCTCTGCAGCGAAGTGAGGGGCTCGGGGAGATACTCCTCATGGGCATGCGACGGATCGCCTCCGTCGTCGCCTCCGTCGGCACCGAGATAACCGAGAGGACCGCGCGGTCCATCGACCATCAGAACCTCCGCCGCTGGATCACTGTTGTCGCACTCGGATGCAGTCTCTGCAGAGCCAGTCGACAAGTCGAACAGGCCGTAGAGAGATTCATCGGGTTCGATTGCCGCGACTTGGGGGTGGCCGATTGGCGAGCCACCGCGTGTCTCACCCACCGCTAAAGCCTCGACCGACCGGAGCACTTGCACCGGCGGAAACAGGGGGGAGGACGACACAGAAACCGACCGATACTGGGTCGACGACTGCCGCAGGAGGACGCCGCGGACGCACGCCTGAAAGTGCGTCGCTTCGCGGACTGTGAGCGCGTCGATGTCGAGGGAGCCTCCTGAAGCCAAGCAGAGTCGTCGGTGACGAACATGAGCGCGCCGAGACGGATCTCGCGGCCCTCAACCAAAACTTCGCCTGAAATCATGATGAAGGAGATCGGAAAAAATTACAACTTCTCAAATAAGTCACTAAGACCTTTGCCCCATGGTGGGCGCCAACTGTCGTGGTTCTAAGTCTGACAGTAGTGTAGGGGGGTACTAATGGAGAGGCAAGATCCTAGCTATGGAGTGGTTGTATACGCAAGAGATTTACGAGTTCAGGCCCTTCTCGGAGGAAGTAACAGTCCTACGTCTCGGAGCCCGGAGGTGGTCGACTGGATTATATGTGTATGATTTACAGGGGTGCGAACCCTTTACACTGAGGAGGGGGTGGCTTATATAGAGTCCGCCAGACCCCTCCGGCCCTCAGTTATGCAGGGTTTAAGATACATTAAGGTTGGGCGTTACTTGTAACACTATACATAAAGTGTTGTGATGACCATAAAAGCTACTTAAGGACCGAACGTTAGCGTGCAGAGTGACTTTAGATCTCCTGGCTATCGAGTGGTTGGTTTCATGGTCGAGTGGTTGGCTTCATGGTCGAGTGTCTTCGAGTCAGTCGGGTGGAACACTTCCGAGTCGATTGACAGGTGGTTTATTCAAGAGATATCCTTGGGTAGGGTAGTTTGGACAGGTCCATGACCCTACCCTAGGTACATAGCTTCATCAGTCGCCTCTATGGGTGCAACAGGGGGAGTAGCGATCATCACGGGTGCCACCTTGGGCGCCGATGGTGCTCCCTCCTGAACCAAGGCGAGGTGCGTCTCATGCGCCTTCCGAGCCTTATATGCATCAACGACCTCTTGTGGTGCGCGACACTGGCGGGAGAAATGCTCCACCGAGCCACAACGGAAGCAGTCCTGAGGCCTCTGCCCTCCCTTGCCCGGCTTGTTCTGCTTAGCCGGGGCAGGAGGGTGAGGGCCCTTCTCCTTGCCCTTGCGGCCTCTCTTCTTCTGTTGAGGCTTGCGGACTTTGAGAGCGTTCACCTCCTGGCGAGAACTCCCCCCAAGTGGTTGCGCGACAAAGTTCTTTTTGAGAACCTCATCCTGTGCCTTCGCCACCTGGAGGACGTCAATCAACTCTGAATACCTCGTGTAGTTCCCCTGGCGGTAGTTCCGTGAGGACTGGACCGCGTCGGGGTGGAAAGTGGATAGGGTTTTCTCAATCTTTCTGGGAGTCGGTAATCTCTGTACCACACAACCAAGAGTCGTACAAATCCGGTGCAGAGCCGAATTGTACTCCCCAACCGTCTTGAAGTCCGCAAACCTCAGACAGATCCACTCTGCCTCTCCACGTGGCTTCACAGTGTACTTCAGCCGCTCAAACTGCTGCTTAAGAGCGGTCCAAAGGCCAGAAGCACTGCGCTCAGCCATATACTCATCTTTTAGAGTAGGTGACAGGTGATGACGGAGAATATGCAGAGTCTGCGCATTCTCAGTTTCGAACTTGGGATCAGTGGCGGCCAGCTGGGCCCCCTTACCTATCGCCCTCAGGAGGGTTCTGCCCTGGAGATAGATCTCGCAGTCCGAGGACCATGACAGGTAGTTCGGCCCTGTCTGGGCCAACTCAACAAACTCCTTGTGGACAATTCCGGCCATCTGCGATTTATGCAAAAATCATGAGATTACAGCAGGTAATCTTTTGCACAAAGCGATGTTGATAAACTTATTCAATAAAAAGACGTTCCAATATTTAAAACATGCTATTATATGACTTACTAAATGATTAAGAGTGTGAATCAATTAATCTACAGCAGTAAAATCATACAATAATATCATGTTACAAAAGATAGCATGTTAAGCGCATCTAGTATGTGAAAACTAGCCCAAAAATTGGATTCCCGAGGCATTTTTAAGCCCAAATACATGTTTTCAGTGAAAACAGACAATTCCAGGGGCTTCTACGTGAAATATTACAGCATGAATAAAACTTGCGTAAAATCTGGAAACTATGGGGGCTAAACTGCAAAAATCACACATTGCAGCCGGCGCGCTCCTTTTTTTTGGAGGAACCCACGGTCGCGGCCCACCCGGCCCAACAGCCAGTGGGCCGGCCCATGCGCAGCGCTGGCCTCCTGCCCGCTGGGACGCTAGGGTTTCCCTAGCGCCCGAGCGGTGGCGGCGGCTCGCCCGAGCGGTGCCGTACGCGGCCGGGGCTGGCAGGCGCGCTCGCGGGGCGACGACCTGCATCGAGCAGGGCCAGGTGAGGCGATGGCCAGGGGCGCGGCGCGGCCACGGGGGGCGGCGCGGCCGGGTGGCGCGGCGCGGCCAGGCGGCGCGGCGCGACCAGTGGAGCGCGCGGCCACGGCGCGGCCAGCGAGCCGGGGCGGCGTGGCGCGGCCAGCAGGCGCGCGGCACGACCATGATGCGGCCACGGCGACGGCGCGGCCACGGCGACGGCGAGGCCAGGGCGCGGCCGCGGCGAGGCCAGCGGGGCTCCGGCCAGCAGGGCTCGACGGCGTCAGCAGGACGCGGTGCGGCGTACGCGACCCTCGGGATCGTGGACAGCACGGCGTCATCTGGACGCTGGCCTCGGGATGTGTATCTTCGTCGCGTTCATCCGGAAAAACGACGACGCATGGCACATCTGGTGCTGTTGCGGCGGTACCGCGATCATCTGGATCGCGATCTGTACCGACTCCCTATAGTGCAGTCAACAAGTTCCTCTTAGTCCAAGAACATCGACATTGGTCGGCGACGTGTTCGTCCGCTCGGTTCTTGGGAGGAAAATCCACACCATAGGTAGATCAAATCCGAAAAAATAATCTAATTGCAAAAACGGAATCGCGGGAACGAGATAAATCCATTTTTGCAAAGAGTGGGGATCGGATCTTATACCTCCACGGGATCGACGAAAGCCTGCGTGATGCAGGCTTGACGCAGGCTTGACGGAGAGTTGGTGGAGCAAAGCGTGCTGATAACATGTTCCGCAACTCCTGCCGGCGAGTCCGGTCCAAGGTTGCGGAGCGGAAGCGAGCGTTGTAGACGAAATAGTCGAAGTAGTCGAACACGCGAAAGTAAATGACACGGAGAGATATGGAGGAGACCAGCTTTATTAATCAATTATCAGGTGTTACGATGATGGCTTCTCGATGCTTTATATAGGAAGAAGGGGGTCAAGGGATAAGTACCTACTTAACGTAACGAGGGGAACGAGAGGGGCTAGCCCGTCGTTTAGCACGCGGCCGCTGCCACCCTCCCGGGTGACCCGGTTTCCCAACA
>NC_041386.1:707901215-707903276 GCF_002162155.2 Triticum dicoccoides | reverse complement strand
CAGAGACAAAATAAAAATAAAATACAAAATGGTAAAACTTGCACATAATATATACAGAAATTACTTTTTTATAATATGCAAGAATAAACACGTGTTAGTGGAACTCTTGCAAAATGATGTTTTCTCAGAAGAAATGAATTAGTGGAGTTGATGATCCTCTTAAAGAAAAATAAAATAAAATAAAATAGAAACTAAAAAATCATAATAATGAAGTCTTCTAAGCTAAAATGAGTTACTGGAATTAATGTTACCCTTGAAGAACCAAGAAAATAAAATATCTACACAAACAATGAAAATATTTGCGCAAAATTTACACAAAAATTTGGGTACGTCACTGTCGTGGTTCTAAGTCTGATAGTAGAATGGAGGGTAGGTATGGAGAGGCAAGATCCTAGCTATGGAGTAGTTGTACACACGAGTGTTTAACGAGTTCAGGCCCTTCTCTGAGGAAGTAAAAGCCCTACGTCTCGGAGCCCGGAGGCGGTCGACTGGTTTATGTGTATATGAGTTACAGGGGTGCGAACCCTTCTACCAGTGGAGGGGGGTGGCTTATATAGAGGACGCCAGGACCCCAGCCAACCCACGTAGCACAGGATTAAAGTACATTAAGGCCGGGCGTTACTGGTAACGCCCTACATAAAGTGTCATCATGACCATTAAGACTACTTAATTACAGACCGTTTGAATACAGAGTAGATCCTGAACTCCTGATGGTCGAGTGATTCTTCATGGTCGAGTGTCTTTAGGTTCGTCGAGTGTCTTCTAGCCGGTCGAGTGGAGTCTCTCTTGGTCGGCTGGAAGGTAGCTTCGTCTAAGGATGTCCTTGGGTATGGTATCCTAGATAGGTCCATGACCTTGCCCTAGGTACATAACATCATCATTAGCCCCCGAATGTATCGAGGTTCGAGTGAGGAAGGAGTTGATGATTTTCTCCGACTCATTTCCGGTGCTTTGATTATGTCGTATCTTGGATCGGCGATTTTTCTTTCGGCGTTGGCATCAACTTTTACTTCAGTCGCCTTGATCCATTCTTGTCTTCTGTCGAGTGAACTTTTTGAACTTTTGTGAACTTCCGAGCGACGGATCGCAGGAAAGATATCATCTGACAGATTGATCTGCTGTTAGCGGATTCTGCAGGATCCGAAATTTGGGAAGCGCGTGAAGCGGGGCGGACCGCGGCAATCGGATGGGATAAGGCGTGGACGCTCGATTTCCGCGCTGCCTTTTTCGCCACGTATTGTGCGTGCGCGACTGTTTCGGGATGTGACAGGATCGCCCGGACCCACTCGTCAGCCACTCGAAAGCGCCCTTATATAAAGCGCCGGGGGAGGGTTTTTTGAACAATGCTTTCCCATTCTTCTCTCCTCCCTCTTTGCCTCCGCCCACTGCGCCTGCTCTCATCTCCGCCTATCCGCTCCTCGGGCGCTTCGCCGGCGACAATGGTGAAGGAGAAGACGGCGGCCCTAGAGCGCGCGAAGAAGGCGACGGCGACGGGGAAAGCGAAGGGGCGACCGTCCAATCGGGGCGGATCTTCATCAAGGTCCCGCCTGCCAAAGGGTTGGGTCCAAGGGGATTGGATCCGCTAGACCATCACTGAGAAAGATCTCAATGACCTGGCCAATGAGGGACTGATCCCCCACGGGTCAGCAAGGCTTCCGGGGACCGAGTGTCAGCCGCAGCCGCATGAGGGTGAGTGCGTTCTCTTAGCCACTCATGTAGACCGTGGTTTTCTCTGCCGCCGAGTGTTTTCTTCCGAGGGTTTCTGAATTTCTTTGGGGCGCAACTCCACCATTTCAATCCCAATTCCATCGCCTATCTTGCTGCTTTTGTGTCCATGTGCGAGAACTTCCTGGGTTGTCGACCACACTGGGGTCTCTTCAAGCACATATTCACCTGTCGCTCACAGACAGTGAAAAGTGCGAGTCCGGACGATGAGAGGACCAAGGTTATTCAGATGTGCGGGGGTCTTGGGATTCAGTTGAGGAATAAGAGCACTTTCCCGGCCATGACCCTTCCTGAGTCGGTCAGAGGGTGGCAGTCGACTTGGTTCTACTGCCAAGA
>NC_041386.1:707898877-707899916 GCF_002162155.2 Triticum dicoccoides | reverse complement strand
TGCTTGAAGGTAATCCTTTGTATCAAACAAATATTTTAATTGTAACCTCCGACTGTTTGTGTTGACTCGGTGGTTGTGCTTGCAGAATTTTGTCAGAACTTTGAAGAGGAGACTGGTCGACTGGAAGTAGACCTGGACCCCATCAACTCTCTTGTGAAAGATGAAGTCGCCATGAACGTGCTCTGGCTTGAATCTCGTGTTGCCGCTGTCATCGACTATCTCGCAAGGCTGAAGGTCGCAACTTCTCACATCGACACAACACTCTGGCCAAGAGAGACACTCCAGAACGACCTCGAGTCCCTGATGACTCGACTGAACGAGGTTCCAAGTCGAGTGCAGGAGTGGAAGAAGTCTTCGGCCAGGTGCGGTGCGGATGTTGCTCTGTCTCTGGTCCCCGTTCACTGCAAGGATGCACGAGAGGACAAGCTGGTGGCTCTTAGGGTGGCTAACACCAAGAAGCACGATTTCAGATCTTTCATGGAGACCTTCATTGCTGCTGCCACTCGGATTTAAACACGGTTTTTTTTGTTTTGTGTGAACACCGAGGCCATCGCCGGCGAGGGTGAGAAGGAGGATAAGCGGCAACACAAATATGATGCCTCGCAAAAATAAAGGAGATGGACATATTGTGGTCTTGGGTGATGGTTGTTGGGTTAAGAATGTGTGTTATGTTTTCTCTCCCGTTGCAACGCACAGACTTTTTTGCTAGTAGATGATCGAGTCCTATAAAAAGTGCACGTGACACGTCCAACATTAATATGAAAAAACAAGGAAATCTTTACATAAGCAAACAGAAAAGGAAAGTCTCTACCTGATCCCACAAATTAAGAAAGCCCAGTCCCCGTTAAAATCTCCAACAATAAAATGTCTAAAAAATTCCAACGATAAAAATGAAAAAGAATCAACGATGAGTTTTTTTTTTGAACTTAGAATCCATGATCGATTCTTAAAAAAAAGAACTTAGAATCCAGGATCAGGCTGTTTGCTGAAATACGTAAAAAAAAAAAGAGGCTGATTGCTGAAATAAAAATGCCAACGA
>NC_041386.1:707896256-707898298 GCF_002162155.2 Triticum dicoccoides | reverse complement strand
AAAAAAAATCATAGACGTACGGTCAAATCAAAAGCTAAGTAAAATAAATTATAGACAGACCGATCTGCACCTCATAAACTTAGATCGTCCAGCTGCCCTACCGGACCTCCTCTTCCTCCTCGGTCTCGCCCCCTGTGGTCGCAGCGTTTGCTGTCGGATGCAAGAACCTCCTGTTGTACCATTATTGCAACGATGTCTCTGTCCAATATGCAAAATCTTATATCTCTGCCATAATCGCATTAGCCAGCGTCATGTCATGGTCTTTGTCTCGCCTAGAACGCTCCCATCAGTTCACTTCTACATGTTGTCGTTGGACGCTTATGGTAGCCACTTTTTCAGTTTTGACGAGACTTATCCTGCAACCATCCACGCCACAGCATGCAAGGGACTGCAAAATTTGCCTAGATTCAAACAACCCTCAGGTTTGTTCTTACGACCACACCTAATCTCATCAGTTATATGATGCGCATGAATGTGATTAGTGATGGTGTGAATATGGATGCTACGATGATTGACATGCTCCCTATGATATCCATGAATACTGAGTAGATTGAGTAGATGATACATCAACTAAGCATGTTGTTTTCAGATTCTGCATACATGAGATGCTAATCAAATCGCTGTTTTCATGTAACTGCGTTCTGAACTGTGAAATCATGGCATGCAGAGATATGCTACAACATTGCCAGGCGTACCGGCTGTAATAGTCTCCTTATGAGCGCTAGACCTCCTCATCTCAAACATGGCCGTTCTGTCTTTCGCTACCATTTGAATATATGAATTATTTGACACCGATGTTACTAATTGTTTGGGCACGCCCCCATACTGTGTGTTAAGTATGAAACTGTAGAGCCTTAGCATGTCACTGTTCTATCCTTTCTCAATAGAATAATTTGATTACCTTTTCATGCATACTCTTTTAGTTAACACAACATCGCTAATAATAAATTGCCAACTAAAATTATAATATGTTGTAAACCTGCCTGTTCGGATGACTCTTTCATCGTGTGACAAGTTTGTAAAATTGATAGACATAATTGTTAAAAAAAGATAATATAATAGGCATTACATATGGACCAATAGTGCAAATTAGGGATAAAGAGAAAATATTTATCCAATTGGTTAATATCGTGTGTTATCATAAATCTCTGAAGAGGTGGCCCGGTTTCAAAATACCGACATGCCATATTTGATTTTCCAATGTAAATCTTTGATTTTGTACAATAAATATATCGCCTATTGTTACTAATTTTTATATTTAATGCTTAATTAAAGTTACTAGCCCGTGCAGATGATATGCACGGGGTTGATGACTAGTTCTTATTATGTTTGAATACTTGTGTGGCTGTATGTTTTGAAACATGTAGGGCCCGAACTGAATTCTAATTTTCAAGAGAATGCAAACCCCGCGAATCAACCTGTGGTTGGATGGTTAGGAGGACAATGATATCCCCAACCCACCAGGGTTCAAAATTTGTCTTCGCATTTACCATGAATTTATTTTATGATTTTTGGCAATACACCTTCAGTGGGAGGGAACGTTCCCGACTATGAGGCGTCTACGGTGACTTCGTAAATTCTCAAGATGACACGCGGGCTCAGTCTCTCGAAGGTGCTTATAGGGATAGGATATGCATGTGTGCGTTCATAGGGATGAGTGTATGCGCGTTGATATGAGCGCTTGCTGTGTTAAAAAATGCAAATCCCGTGCATGGTAGAATCTTTATTTCCTCAAAGTACTAGTCCATGATAATCAACGAGTTCCGTACATATTACTACCAGTACGTGCTAATTAAAGCGTCTCATGCATGCATATACAACCGAGAACTGAGCATACAATATATGCCTAGCTTAGCCACGGCGGGCCAGCCAGCCGAGGCTACCATCTACGGCGCAAATTAGCACTTGCTGCACTCGCCCCAGCATCCCATGTGGCAATTCTTGTCTTTCCCATACGCGCACCAGTTGCATGCTTGGGCGTCACAATCTAGGAAGTTGCAATCCTACACCATCAACCGTACACCCCACCTCCATCACCCCCC
>NC_041386.1:707878353-707895250 GCF_002162155.2 Triticum dicoccoides | reverse complement strand
GACAAAATAAAAATAAAATACAAAATGATAAAACTTGCACATAATATGTACAGAAATTACTTTTTTATAATATGCAAGAATAAACACGTGTTAGTGGAACTCTTGCAAAAAAGATGTTTTCTCAGAAGAAATTAATTAGTGAAGTTGATGATCCTCTTAAAGAAAAATAAAATAAAATAAAATAGAAACTAAAAAACCATAATAATGAAGTCTTCTAACCTAAAATGAGTTATTGGAATTAATATTACCCTTGAAGAACAAAGAAAATAAAATATCTACACAAACAATGAAAATATATACTGTCGGTATCATCCAAACAGTGCGTGCATGCGCGGTATCCCTTGTTTGTCTGTATTGAAAGGTTACTGAGAGCAGGCTAATTTGATGGTCACAAACAACAACGCATGTAGGTCAAATTCCTCCTGTCCTTGCTCATCCCACGCACGTACACCTTTTTCATTCCACAGCTGTAAGAGTTCTTCAACTAATGGTCTTAGGTACACATCAATGTCTTTGCCGGGTTGCTTAGGGCCTTGGATGAGCACTGACATCATAATAAACTTCTGCTTCATGCACAACCAAGGAGAAAGGTTATACATACATAGAGTCACAGGTCACATGCTATGATTGTTGCTCTGGTCCCCAAAAGGATTAATGCCATCTGCACTTAGACCAAACCATACATTCCTTGTGTCACCTATGAAGTCCTCCCAGTACTTTCTCTTAATTTTTCTCCATTGCGACCCGTCAGCGGGTACTCTCAACTTCCCGTCTTTCTTACGGTTTTCTCTGTGCCATTGCATCAACTTGGCATGCTCTTTGTTTTGGAACAAACGTTTAAACCGTGGTATTATAGGAGCATATACAACATCACCTTGGTAGGAATCTTCTTCCTGGGGCGCTCGCCCTCGACATCACCAGGGTCATCGCAACTGATCTTATAGCGCAATGCACCGCATACCGGACATGTTCAAATCCTCACACTCACCGCGGTAGAGGATGCAGTCATTAGGGCATGCATGTATCTTCTGCACCTCTAATCCTAGAGGGCAGACATCCTTCTTTGCTTCGTACGTACTCTCCGGCAATTCGTTTTGTTCTTTGGAAGCATCTTCTTTAACATTATCAGCAACTTTCCAAATCCCTTGTGAGATACACCATTCTCTGCCTTCCATTGCAGCAATTCCAGTGTGGTGCCCAGCTTTATCTTGTCAGCTTCGCAATTTGGGTACAACAATTTCTTGTGGTCCTCTAACATGCGCTACAACTTTAGTCTGTCATTCTCACTTGCGTAGTTTCTCTTTGCATCGGCAATGGCCCGACCTAGATCATCAGTGGGCTCATCTGATGCCTCTTCTTCAGCTTCTTCCCGCATTGCCGGCCACGTGGAGCTCCTTTTTTTCCGGTTCATAAGCCAGCCGGGACTAAAAGTGTGGGCCTTTAATCTCGATTGTTTAGTCCAGGTTGGAGAACCGGGACTAAAGGCCCTATGAAACCAGGATAGATGGTCCTTTTCCTACTAGTGCAATGTCAGTGTTGAGGCTTGGAGGATGAGTAACATAGGTGGTCGGCGGCTGCGGAAGGGTTGCGATGGTTTTCTGTTGTGTTGGTGGGTAATTGTTTCAGGGTTAAAGTGAATCGAACTGTTGCCGGTTTTCCAATAATTTAATTAAAGGTTGGATGCTTCTAATTACTGTGGAATTTTCTAGATTAAATTCTCCATATTGATCCGTATTTTCCTTTTCTCTACCTATTAATAAAGCAGCGACTGTATCTGGTCATCTCTTAAGTATTTTTACAGAAAACCGCCTGTCTTTTTTGGTAGTTAACCTGCGGTCCAGAGTTAAGTCAGAACGAACCGTTTTCTTCCAGTTTACATAAAACCCCCTAGATTTTACACTAATTAACTTACAGTCCAAATTTAAATCACAGTGAATCATTTTTTGCAGTTTCACATAAACACCACTAGTATTTACGGTAATAACCCCACAGTCTATTAAAATTTAATCTATATTCAAATAACCATATATTTCAAACCGTCACTCAGATTTTAACATGTTATATATGAATTTTCTTAAAAAAATATGTAGAATTTGAATATGTTGTTATCTAACATGTTTAAATATTTTTTAAATGCTATTTAAGATACAATATTAATCAATGGCGCATGATCCATCTTTCTTTCATACTGACGCGGATCCATATTGCAACATGTAAAATAAAACGTTAATAATTGGAAAAGATTATAATCCTTGGGCATGCTGTACTTGCACCAAGTTCTCTTTTTGTACATTTTTCATGAGATAAGACCATACGTGAATACCATTTCTTTGCAAAATCCACACGCGTACATACCATCAGATTACACTTTTTTTGTAGTGAATACACAAACATTTTTTATGGGATGTACATACACTTATCGAATTCATTAACATCAGAAATACATGAAGGTTATACATACATAGAGTCACAGGTCACATGCTATGATTGTTGCTTTGGTCCCCAAAAGGATTAATGCCATCTGCACTTAGACCAAACCATACATTCCTTGTGTCACCTATGAAGTCCTCCCAGTACTTTCTCTTAATTTTTCTCCATTGCGACCCGTCAGCGGGTACTCTCAACTTCCCGTCTTTCTTACGGTCTTCTCTGTGCCATTGCATCAACTTGGCATGCTCTTTGTTTTGAAACAAACATTTAAACCGTGGTATTATAGGAGCATATACAACATCACCTTGGTAGGAATCTTCTTCCCGGGGCGCTCGCCCTCGACATCACCAGGGTCATCGCAACTGATCTTATAGCGCAATGCACCGCATACCGGACACGCGTTCAAATCCTCACACTCACCGCGGTAGAGGATGCAGTCATTAGGGCATGCATGTATCTTCTGCACCTCTAATCCTAGAGGGCAGACATCCTTCTTTGCTTCGTACGTACTCTCCGGCAATTCGTTTTGTTCTTTGGAAGCATCTTCTTTAACATTATCAGCAACTTTCCAAATCCCTTGTGAGATACACCATTCTCTGCCTTCCATTGCAGCAATTCCAGTGTGGTGCCCAGCTTTATCTTGTCAGCTTCGCAATTTGGGTACAACAATTTCTTGTGGTCCTCTAACATGCGCTACAACTTTAGTCTGTCCTTCTCACTTCCGTAGTTTCTCTTTGCGTCGGCAATGGCCCGACCTAGATCATCAGTGGGCTCATCTGATGCCTCTTCTTCAGCTTCTTCCCGCATTGCCGGCTCAGCTTCTTCCCCCATTGTTGTACCATCGTATTCAGGGAACCCATGGCTAGGATAGCTGTTGTCGTCCTCTTCTTCTTCATTGTCTTCCATCATAACCCCTCTTTCTCCGTGCTTAGTCCAAAAATTATAGTGGGGCATGAAACCGGACTCAAACAGGTGGACGTGAATGGTTTTTGACTTAGAGTAATTCCGATCATTCTTATAGCCAGCACATGGACAAGACATAAAACCCTCAGCCCACTTGTTTGCCTCAGCCGCAAGCATAAAAGTATGCACGCCATTAACGAACTGGGGAGAGCAACGGTGATCTTACATCCATTGTCGCCTCATCTTCATTACACAGCACCGAAAAGACCAAATTAATACAAGTTCATACATAAAGTTCCATACACACTTATTCTCATAAAACAACATACAAACACTCTAGCTAAAGCATTTAAATGCAACAACGAATGCGATCAAAATGGAAAATAATGTAACAATTGATCCAATAGCATAATGATACGAAGCCTCACTGTCAATGACATATTTTCTAATATTGCTAATCTTCAAGCGCATTTTATCCATCTTGATCTTATGATCATCGACGACATCGGCAAGATGCAACTCCAATTCCATCTTGTCGTCCTCAATTCTTTTCAATTTTTCTTTCAAATACTCATTTTCATTTTGAACTACATTTAACCTCTCGACAATAGGGTCGGTTTGAATTTCTGCTTCACATACCTCCTAGATAAAAATATCTATGTCAACTTGATGGGCATAATTTTTCATAAACATGAAATGCAACAAATAGTTATAGAAGAGAATATACCACATCCGAATCATAAACCGGACGAGGGCCAACGGGGACGGATACCAAAACCATGACACTATGTATAACAAACAATGTACGGGTAAGATAATTATACAAGTAATTATATATCTAAATCACACAAATAACATGATTTTTTTATATAAAAAAGATAAGAACAAGAGCTCACCACAAGGTGGTGCTGGCGACGGGATGGTGCGGGCGATCGACGGTGGTTAGGACGGAGACAGGAAAGCACTAAGTAAAACACACCTACATATGCAAACTAAGAGTTATTTTGAGCTCAGATTGCATATCAATCAAATAAACTACCACATATAATTCCTCCAAAATTACTAAAACCCTCGAATTAATAACTATATAGAGCATTGCAAGAGCTAATCTAGCAATGAGAGATGAAAGGACAAAGTTGCTAACATTTGTGATCACTTGACTGGACGGGGGCCTTCAAATCTTGACAAAATTTGGGCAAAATATGTGATGAGCTCAAGGAAGATGGGAAGAACAAAGAGAAGAGGAAAGGACGGGGAAGAACATAGAGCTCAGACTGGACGAAGGGGTTTATATAGAAGCATCTTTAGTCTCGGTTGGTTATACGAACTGGGAATAAAGGTGCATCTCTAGTCTCGGTTCGTGTCACGAACAGGGACTAAAGGTGTTTGAGGGGCCGCAACCTGACACCAGCCTGCCACCACCTCTTTAGCACCGGTTCGTCGCACGAACCGGTACTTGAGGTTCGCCACGAACCGGGACTAATGACCACCGCCCGCCTAGCCGTTGGAACCGGCACTAATGGTCACATTATTGCCGGTTCAGTTACAAACCGGGACTAAACGAGCTTCACATTAGGCCCTTTTTCTACTAGTGAAACACATAGAAGTACGTAAACAATATTCACAATTTTATTTTATTACCATCAATTGGGTTGAGTTTCATTCATATATATGTATTGATCCCTTTCTTTAAATTAGATCTGGGAGAAGCGGAATCAACTCTTGCCACATGAACGCATACGAGCAATTCAAGAGGAATTGGCAGGATTCTTTGTTCAGCACGTCATACCTAAAGACGGAGAATACCATCAGGAATTGCAATGTGATTTTGGTGGATGATGTTAGGGATCATAAGAGATGATATAGTGTATATACGCATGATCGTGTACTATATGTAGTAGCGTCGAATAGATATACGAAAACTTGTTGTTCGACCAAGCCCAGAGAAATAGAGGTTACATATCTGTATATATGTTCATGATGATATTGTGTAATTAATGGTCCCTTCATTACTATATGTAGTAGCTAGCGTCGAGTTGAATGAACAACATAAAATAAAAATAAAACCCTAAATGTAAAAGAAGTTAAGGGTAAATACAAAAAGAAAAGGGGGAAGCACAATATATGAAACCCCTAAACCCCTCCTTTAAAAACAACAATGTCTTGCAGCTACTTATGCGTGGCTGCCTTTTAGTCCCGGTTGGCGTTAGCAACTGGGACTAAAGGTCCTCCGGCCTGGGGGCCCCACAGCGGCCACGTGGAGCTCCTTTTTTCCGGTTCATAAGCCAGCCGGGACTAAAAGTGTGGGCCTTTAATCCCGATTGTTTAGTCCAGGTTGGAGAACCGGGAGTAAAGGCCCTATGAAACCAGGATAGATGGCCCTTTTCCTACTAGTGCAATGTGAGTGTTGAGGCTTGGAGGATGAGTAACATAGGTGGTCGGCGGCTGCGGAAGGGTTGCGATGGTTTTCTGTGGTGTTGGTGGGTAATTGTTTCAGGGTTAAAGTGAATCGAACTGTTGCCGGTTTTCCAATAATTTAATTAAAGGTTGGATGCTTCTAATTACTGTGGAATTTTCTAGATTAAATTCTCCATATTGATCCGTATTTTCCTTTTCTCTACCTATTAATAAAGCAGCGACTGTATCTGGTCATCTCTTGCGTATTTTTACAGAAAACCCCATGTCTTTTTTGGTAGTTAACCTGCGGTCCAGAGTTAAGTCAGAACGAACCGTTTTCTTCCAGTTTACATAAAACCCCCTAGATTTTACACTAATTAACTTACAGTCCAAATTTAAATCACAGTGAATCGTTTTTTGCAGTTTCACATAAACACCACTAGTATTTACGGTAATAACCCCGCAGTCTATTAAAATTTAATCTATATTCAAATAACCATATATTTCAAACCGTCACTCAGATTTTAACATGTTATATATGAATTTTGTTAAAAAATATGTAGAATTTGAATATGTTGTTATCTAACATGTTTAAATATTTTTTAAATGCTATTTAAGATACAATATTAATCAATGGCGCATGATCCATCTTTCTTTCATACTGACGCGGATCCATATTGCAACATGTAAAATAAAACGTTAATAATTGGAAAAGATTATAATCCTTGGGCATGCTGTACTTGCACCAAATTCTCTTTTTGTACATTTTTCATGAGATAAGACCATACGTGAATACCATTTCTTTGCAAAATCCACACGCGTACATACCATCAGATTACACTTTTTTTGTAGTGAATACACAAACAATTTTTATGGGATGTACATACACTTATCGAATTCATGAACATCAGAAATACATGAAGGTTATACATACATAGAGTCACAGGTCACATGCTATGATTGTTGCTCTGGTCCCCAAAAGGATTAATGCCATCTGCACTTAGACCAAACCATACATTCCTTGTGTCACCTATGAAGTCCTCCCAGTACTTTCTCTTAATTTTTCTCCATTGCGACCCGTCAGCGGGTACTCTCAACTTCCCGTCTTTCTTACGGTCTTCTCTGTGCCATTGCATCAACTTGGCATGCTCTTTGTTTTGAAACAAACATTTAAACCGTGGTATTATAGGAGCATATACAACATCACCTTGGTAGGAATCTTCTTCCCGGGGCGCTCGCCCTCGACATCACCAGGGTCATCGCAACTGATCTTATAGCGCAATGCACCGCATACCGGACACGCGTTCAAATCCTCACACTCACCGCGGTAGAGGATGCAGTCATTAGGGCATGCATGTATCTTCTGCACCTCTAATCCTAGAGGGCAGACATCCTTCTTTGCTTCGTACGTACTCTCCGGCAATTCGTTTTGTTCTTTGGAAGCATCTTCTTTAACATTATCAGCAACTTTCCAAATCCCTTGTGAGATACACCATTCTCTGCCTTCCATTGCAGCAATTCCAGTGTGGTGCCCAGCTTTATCTTGTCAGCTTCGCAATTTGGGTACAACAATTTCTTGTGGTCCTCTAACATGCGCTACAACTTTAGTCTGTCCTTCTCACTTCCGTAGTTTCTCTTTGCGTCGGCAATGGCCCGACCTAGATCATCAGTGGGCTCATCTGATGCCTCTTCTTCAGCTTCTTCCCCCATTGTTGTACCATCGTATTCAGGGAACCCATGGCTAGGATAGTTGTTGTCGTCCTCTTCTTCTTCATTGTCTTCCATCATAACCCCTCTTTCTCCGTGCTTGGTCCAAAAATTATAGTGGGGCATGAAACCGGACTCAAACAGGTGGACGTGAATGGTTTTTGACTTAGAGTAATTCCGATCATTCTTATAGCCAGCACATGGACAAGACATAAAACCCTCAGCCCACTTGCTTGCCACAGCCGCAAGCATAAAAGTATGCACGTCATTAACGAACTGGGGAGAGCAACGGTGATCTTACATCCATTGTCGGCTCGTCTTCATTACACAGCACCGAAAAGACCAAATTAATACAAGTTCATACATAAAGTTCCATACACACTTATTCTCATAAAACAACATACAAACACTCTAGCTAAAGCATTTAAATGCAACAACGAATGCGATCAAAATGGAAAATAATGTAACAATTGATCCAATAGCATAATGATACGAAGCCTCACTGTCAATGACATATTTTCTAATATTGCTAATCTTCAAGCGCATTTTATCCATCTTGATCTTATGATCATCGACGACATCGGCAAGATGCAACTCCAATTTCATCTTGTCGTCCTCAATTCTTTTCAATTTTTCTTTCAAATACTCATTTTCATTTTGAACTACATTTAACCTCTCGACAATAGGGTCGGTTTGAATTTCTGGTTCACATACCTCCTAGATAAAAATATCTCTGTCAACTTGATGGGCATAATTTTTCATAAACATGAAATGCAACAAATAGTTATAGAAGAGAATATACCACATCCGAATCATAAACCGGACGAGGGCCAACGGGGACGGATACCAAAACCATGACACTATGTATAACAAACAATGTACGGGTAAGATAATTATACAAGTAACTATATATCTAAATCACACAAATAACATGATTTTTTTATATAAAAAGATAAGAACAAGAGCTCACCACAAGGTGGTGCTGGCGACGGGATGGTGCGGGCGATCGACGGTGGTTAGGACGGACACGGGAAGGCACTAAGTAAAACACACCTACATATGCAAACTAAAAGTTATTTTGAGCTCAGATTGCATATCAATCAAATAAACTACCACATATAATTCCTCCAAAATTACTAAAACCCTCGAATTAATCACTATATAGAGCATTGCAAGAGCTAATCTAGCAATGAGAGATGAAAGGACAAAGTTGCTAACATTTGTGATCACTTGACTGGACGGGGGCCTTCAAATCTTGACAAAATTTGGGCAAAATATGTGGTGAGCTCAAGGAAGATGGGAAGAGAAAAGAGAAGAGGAAAGGACGGGGAAGAACATAGAGCTCGGACTGGACGAAGGGGTTTATATAGAAGCATCTTTAGTCCCGGTTGGTTATACGAACTGGGAATAAAGGTGCATCTCTAGTCTCGGTTCGTGTCACGAACGAGGACTAAAGGTGTTTGAGGGGCCGCAACCTGACACCAGCCTGCCACCACCTCTTTAGCACCGGTTCGTCGCACGAACCGGTACTTGAGCTTCGCCACGAACCGGGACTAATGACCACCGCCCGCCTAGCCGTTGGAACCGGCACTAATGGTCACATTATTGCCGGTTCAGTTACAAACCGGGACTAAACGAGCTTCACATTAGGCCCTTTTTCTACTAGTGAAACACATAGAAGTACGTAAACAATATTCACAATTTTATTTTATTACCATCAATTGGGTTGAGTTTCATTCATATATATGTATTGATCCCCTTCTTTAAATTAGATCTGGGAGAAGCGGAATCAACTCTTGCCACATGAACGCATACGAGCAATTCAAGAGGAATTGGCAGGATTCTTTGTTCAGCACGTCATACCTAAAGACGGAGAATACCATCAGGAATTGCAATGTGATTTTGGTGGATGATGTTAGGGATCATAAGAGATGATATAGTGTATATACGCATGATCGTGTACTATATGTAGTAGCGTCGAATAGATATACGAAAACTTGTTGTTCGACCAAGCCCAGAGAAATAGAGGTTACATATCTGTATATATGTTCATGATGATATTGTGTAATTAATGGTCCCTTCATTACTATATGTAGTAGCTAGCGTCGAGTTGAATGAACAACATAAAATAAAAATGAAACCCTAAATGTAAAAGAAGTTAAGGGTAAATACAAAAAGAAAAGGGGGAAGCACAATATATGAAACCCCTAAACCCCTCTATTAAAAACAACAACGTCTTGCAGCTACTTATGCGTGGCTGCCTTTTAGTCCCGGTTGGCGTTAGCAACTGGGACTAAAGGTCCTCCGGCCTAGGGGCCCCACAGCGGCCACGTGGAGCTCCTTTTTTCCGGTTCATAAGCCAGCCGGGACTAAAAGTGTGGGCCTTTAATCCCGATTGTTTAGTCCAGGTTGGAGAACCAGGACTAAAGGCCCTATGAAACCAGGATAGATGGCCCTTTTCCTACTAGTGCAATGTGAGTGTTGAGGCTTGGAGGATGAGTAACATAGGTGGTCGGCGGCTGCGGAAGGGTTGCGATGGTTTTCTGTGGTGTTGGTGGGTAATTGTTTCAGGGTTAAAGTGAATCGAACTGTTGCCGGTTTTCCAATAATTTAATTAAAGGTTGGATGCTTCTAATTACTGTGGAATTTTCTAGATTAAATTCTCCATATTGATCCGTATTTTCCTTTTCTCTACCTATTAATAAAGCAGCGACTGTATCTGGTCATCTCTTGCGTATTTTTACAGAAAACCCCATGTCTTTTTTGGTAGTTAACCTGCGGTCCAGAGTTAAGTCAGAACGAACCGTTTTCTTCCAGTTTACATAAAACCCCCTAGATTTTACACTAATTAACTTACAGTCCAAATTTAAATCACAGTGAATCGTTTTTTGCAGTTTCACATAAACACCACTAGTATTTACGATAATAACCCCGCAGTCTATTAAAATTTAATCTATATTCAAATAACCATATATTTCAAACCGTCACTCAGATTTTAACATGTTATATATGAATTTTGTTAAAAAAATATGTAGAATTTGAATATGTTGTTATCTAACATGTTTAAATATTTTTTAAATGCTATTTAAGATACAATATTAATCAATGGCGCATGATCCATCTTTCTTTCATACTGACGCGGATCCATATTGCAACATGTAAAATTAAACGTTAATAATTGGAAAAGATTATAATCCTTGGGCATGATGTACTTGCACCAAATTCTCTTTTTGTACATTTTTCATGAGATAAGACCATATGTGAATACCATTTCTTTGCAAAATCCACACGCGTACATACCATCAGATTACACTTTTTTTGTAGTGAATACACAAACAATTTTTATGGGATGTACATACACTTATCGAATTCATGAACATCAGAAATACATGAAGGTTATACATACATAGAGTCACAGGTCACATGCTATGATTGTTGCTCTGGTCCCCAAAAGGGTTAATGCCATCTGCACTTAGACCAAACCATACATTCCTTGTGTCACCTATGAAGTCCTCCCAGTACTTTCTCTTAATTTTTCTCCATTGCGACCCGTCAGCGGGTACTCTCAACTTCCCGTCTTTCTTACGGTCTTCTCTGTGCCATTGCATCAACTTGGCATGCTCTTTGTTTTGGAACAAACGTTTAAACCGTGGTATTATAGGAGCATATACAACATCACCTTGGTAGGAATCTTCTTCCTGGGGCGCTCGCCCTCGACATCACCAGGGTCATCGCAACTGATCTTATAGCGCAATGCACCGCATACCGGACACGCGTTCAAATCCTCACACTCACCGCGGTAGAGGATGCAGTCATTAGGGCATGCATGTATCTTCTGCACCTCTAATCCTAGAGGGTAGACATCCTTCTTTGCTTCGTACGTACTCTCCGGCAATTCGTTTTGTTCTTTGGAAGCATCTTCTTTAACATTATCAGCAACTTTCCAAATCCCTTGTGAGATACACCATTCTCTGCCTTCCATTGCAGCAATTCCAGTGTGGTGCCCAGCTTTATCTTGTCAGCTTCGCAATTTGGGTACAACAATTTCTTGTGGTCCTCTAACATGTGCTACAACTTTAGTCTGTCCTTCTCACTTGCGTAGTTTCTCTTTGCGTCGGCAATGGCCCGACCTAGATCATCAGTGGGCTCATCTGATGCCTCTTCTTCAGCTTCTTCCCGCATTGCCCTCTTTCTCCGTGCTTGGTCCAAAAATTATAGTGGGGCATGAAACCGGACTCAAACAGGTGGACGTGAATGGTTTTTGACTTAGAGTAATTCCGATCATTCTTATAGCCAGCACATGGACAAGACATAAAACCCTCAGCCCACTTGCTTGCCACAGCCGCAAGCATAAAAGTATGCACGCCATTAACGAACTGGGGAGAGCAACGGTGATCTTACATCCATTGTCGGCTCATCTTCATTACACAGCACCGAAAAGACCAAATTAATACAAGTTCATACATAAAGTTCCATACACACTTATTCTCATAAAACAACATACAAACACTCTAGCTAAAGCATTTAAATGCAACAACGAATGCGATCAAAATGGAAAATAATGTAACAATTGATCCAATAGCATAATGATACGAAGCCTCACTGTCAATGACATATTTTCTAATATTGCTAATCTTCAAGCGCATTTTATCCATCTTGATCTTATGATCATCGACGACATCGGCAAGATGCAACTCCAATTTCATCTTGTCGTCCTCAATTCTTTTCAATTTTTCTTTCAAATACTCATTTTCATTTTGAACTACATTTAACCTCTCGACAATAGGGTCGGTTTGAATTTCTGGTTCACATACCTCCTAGATAAAAATATCTCTGTCAACTTGATGGGCATAATTTTTCATAAACATGAAATGCAACAAATAGTTATAGAAGAGAATATACCACATCCGAATCATAAACCGGACGAGGGCCAACGGGGACGGATACCAAAACCATGACACTATGTATAACAAACAATGTACGGGTAAGATAATTATACAAGTAACTATATATCTAAATCACACAAATAACATGATTTTTTTATATAAAAAGATAAGAACAAGAGCTCACCACAAGGTGGTGCTGGCGACGGGATGGTGCGGGCGATCGACGGTGGTTAGGACGGACACGGGAAGGCACTAAGTAAAACACACCTACATATGCAAACTAAAAGTTATTTTGAGCTCAGATTGCATATCAATCAAATAAACTACCACATATAATTCCTCCAAAATTACTAAAACCCTCGAATTAATCACTATATAGAGCATTGCAAGAGCTAATCTAGCAATGAGAGATGAAAGGACAAAGTTGCTAACATTTGTGATCACTTGACTGGACGGGGGCCTTCAAATCTTGACAAAATTTGGGCAAAATATGTGATGAGCTCAAGGAAGATGGGAAGAGAAAAGAGAAGAGGAAAGGACGGGGAAGAACATAGAGCTCGGACTGGACGAAGGGGTTTATATAGAAGCATCTTTAGTCCCGGTTGGTTATACGAACTGGGAATAAAGGTGCATCTCTAGTCTCGGTTCGTGTCACGAACGAGGACTAAAGGTGTTTGAGGGGCCGCAACCTGACACCAGCCTGCCACCACCTCTTTAGCACCGGTTCGTCGCACGAACCGGTACTTGAGGTTCGCCACGAACCGGGACTAATGACCACCGCCCGCCTAGCCGTTGGAACCGGCACTAATGGTCACATTATTGCCGGTTCAGTTACAAACCGGGACTAAACGAGCTTCACATTAGGCCCTTTTTCTACTAGTGAAACACATAGAAGTACGTAAACAATATTCACAATTTTATTTTATTACCATCAATTGGGTTGAGTTTCATTCATATATATGTATTGATCCCCTTCTTTAAATTAGATCTGGGAGAAGCGGAATCAACTCTTGCCACATGAACGCATACGAGCAATTCAAGAGGAATTGGCAGGATTCTTTGTTCAGCACGTCATATCTAAAGACGGAGAATACCATCAGGAATTGCAATGTGATTTTGGTGGATGATGTTAGGGATCATAAGAGATGATATAGTGTATATACGCATGATCGTGTACTATATGTAGTAGCGTCGAATAGATATACGAAAACTTGTTGTTCGACCAAGCCCAGAGAAATAGAGGTTACATATCTGTATATATGTTCATGATGATATTGTGTAATTAATGGTCCCTTCATTACTATATGTAGTAGCTAGCGTCGAGTTGAATGAACAACATAAAATAAAAATGAAACCCTAAATGTAAAAGAAGTTAAGGGTAAATACAAAAAGAAAAGGGGGAAGCACAATATATAAAACCCCTAAACCCCTCCTTTAAAAACAACAACGTCTTGCAGCTACTTATGCGTGGCTGCCTTTTAGTCCCGGTTGGCGTTAGCAACTGGGACTAAAGGTCCTCCGGCCTGGGGGCCCCACAGCGGCCACGTGGAGCTCCTTTTTTCCGGTTCATAAGCCAGCCGGGACTAAAAGTGTGGGCCTTTAATCCCGATTGTTTAGTCCAGGTTGGAGAACCGGGACTAAAGGCCCTATGAAACCAGGATAGATGGCCCTTTTCCTACTAGTGCAATGTGAGTGTTGAGGCTTGGAGGATGAGTAACATAGGTGGTCGGCGGCTGCGGAAGGGTTGCGATGGTTTTCTGTGGTGTTGGTGGGTAATTGTTTCAGGGTTAAAGTGAATCGAACTGTTGCCGGTTTTCCAATAATTTAATTAAAGGTTGGATGCTTCTAATTACTGTGGAATTTTCTAGATTAAATTCTCCATATTGATCCGTATTTTCCTTTTCTCTACCTATTAATAAAGCAGCGACTGTATCTGGTCATCTCTTGCGTATTTTTACAGAAAACCCCATGTCTTTTTTGGTAGTTAACCTGCGGTCCAGAGTTAAGTCAGAATGAACCGTTTTCTTCCAGTTTACATAAAACCCCCTAGATTTTACACTAATTAACTTACAGTCCAAATTTAAATCACAGTGAATCGTTTTTTGCAGTTTCACATAAACACCACTAGTATTTACGGTAATAACCCCGCAGTCTATTAAAATTTAATCTATATTCAAATAACCATATATTTCAAACCGTCACTCAGATTTTAACATGTTATATATGAATTTTGTTAAAAAATATGTAGAATTTGAATATGTTGTTATCTAACATGTTTAAATATTTTTTAAATGCTATTTAAGATACAATATTAATCAATGGCGCATGATCCATCTTTCTTTCATACTGACGCGGATCCATATTGCAACATGTAAAATTAAACGTTAATAATTGGAAAAGATTATAATCCTTGGGCATGCTGTACTTGCACCAAATTCTCTTTTTGTACATTTTTCATGAGATAAGACCATACGTGAATACCATTTCTTCGCAAAATCCACACGCGTACATACCATCAGATTACACTTTTTTTGTAGTGAATACACAAACAATTTTTATGGGATGTACATACACTTATCGAATTCATGAACATCAGAAATACATGAATGTTTATTTTCAAAGTATCCGATCTATTCGTGTGATAGCCATGCAGGTTCATAGTGAAATTGATAAATACAATCTTAATTTGTGTTTCATCTATTGCATGTGATGATTACACATGTAGGCTTTCTTGAATAAACTTTAATTTATAGATGCGGCCTCCTTAGTGTCCGACGGCACAACAAAGGTGTTGGCTGGGTGTGGTTGTGGGTGCTTGCCATCAATAGGACGAGTTAGAATCAAAATTGGGTCAAAATGATACTGGCTTAGATAAATCGTTTACTCCCAGTTGCAATGCATGGGCATGTTTGCTAGTAATTCCTCCGTTTCAAAATAGATGATCCAACTTTATACTAACTTTAGTACAAGGTTAGTAAATTTGGGTCATTTATTTTGAAACGGAGGGAGTAGTATATAAAAGATACTTGTGGCTGTAAGTTTGAAACTTGTAGGGCCCGGACTGATCTCCAAGAAAATACAAATCGGCCGCCCTTGCATGGTAGAATCTTTATTTCCTCAAAGTACTACTTAGTCCATGATAATCAACGAG
The DNA here is from genome assembly GCF_002162155.2 of Triticum dicoccoides. NCBI lineage: Eukaryota > Viridiplantae > Streptophyta > Magnoliopsida > Poales > Poaceae > Triticum > Triticum dicoccoides. The sequence goes on along the minus strand of NC_041386.1, from coordinate 707,879,776 downwards.
TTCCGTAGTACGCTAAATCGTCTCATGCATGCATACACAACCGAGAACTGACCATACAATATATGCCTAGCTTAGCTGGGGCGGGCCAGCCAGCCGAGGCTAGGGCGCAAATTAGCACTTGCTGCACTCGCCCCAGCATCCCATGTGGCATTGCTTGTCTTTCCCATACGCGCACCGGTTGCAAGCTTGGGCGTCACAGTCGTTGCCGCATGCACTCTGGGCGGCGCCGTCGCAGTCACAGCCGCCGCCGGGGCAGTTGGCCGTGCACTTGTCTTTCTCGGCGGCCTTGCACTTGCCGCAGAGAGCAACATACTGTTCACATTCGGTGCATTTGCTGGAGGCTCTGCACGCCGAATAGCACGCCGGATACGTAACCGAGTAGCAGTGGTGGCGCCGGGACTCAGAGCATGGTGGGTCCCATGGCGCCGGAGCCGGCGCCGGCGCTGATGGTGGTGACGGTGCGGGCAGTGGTGGCGCCTGTGCCGGCCCCGGGGACGGGGACAGACAGTGGCCAGATGAAGGTAGAACCAGCATGGCGAGGACGGCCGCCATGAGAGCGAGGCCAACTGAACCTGCGGAAGCCATTAGTTGGAAAAGAAGAGGGACAAAAATGTGAAGATCGACTTACACAGATGTGCGTATGAAATAGGACAAGGCAATGCTATTTATAGGCATAGCCCGAGATCCTAATTGTAGGCTTATAGCTAGCTAGCATGTAGTACTACTACTAGGACTACATATCTAACTAATCTTTGTAAAATGAATCAAGTTGCATGTTAAGATCTGTTACAAGTTGACATATGTGCAGAGATCGACGAGGGAGCAGTGCTGCTTATCTTGACCGATTCATCGCGTTGCATTTTGAGATCTGGGCCGTGCATGTTACAAAGTTGACATGCTGAGAGAGCAGTGCTACTTATCTTGACCGATTCATCGCGTGGACTTTCTGCCAGTCTTGGATCTCCATGGAGAAGAACACCACCTTGATTAATTACTCGAATGTCTCCCGAAACCTTACATTTTCAAGATAGTTTCGTGCGGACAATATATTGTGAATATCCACAATTTCTTTTTTTGAAGATCGACTTAAGTTGGTGCACGTACGAGAAATGAGAGAAAGCACAGAGTTGTTTCTAGGCACAGCCAAGAATCTCTTGTATCTATGTACTGCGGACTACATGTCTACATATCTATGGGACCGACTACGTGTAAGTCAACTGATTTTTATTTTTGGGGCAGTCGACAAACAACGCGTGTGTTTGCTAGCCGGCCCTTTCCATCCTGATTCGCTATGCAGGCAGACGTTTCGCATGCATGCATGGTATCCTCCGATCCCAACTTTTTTGCACTACCCTATCAACGCAAGCATGCATGTAATGATGCCTTCCTCCAATCGTTCTTCTTTTCATCCAAACTATTTTTT
>NC_041386.1:707872509-707878047 GCF_002162155.2 Triticum dicoccoides | reverse complement strand
CAGAGACAAAATAAAAATAAAATACAAAATGGTAAAACTTGCACATAATATATACAGAAATTACTTTTTTATAATATGCAAGAATAAACACGTGTTAGTGGAACTCTTGCAAAATGATGTTTTCTCAGAAGAAATGAATTAGTGGAGTTGATGATCCTCTTAAAGAAAAATAAAATAAAATAAAATAGAAACTAAAAAATCATAATAATGAAGTCTTCTAAGCTAAAATGAGTTACTGGAATTAATGTTACCCTTGAAGAACCAAGAAAATAAAATATCTACACAAACAATGAAAATATTTGCGCAAAATTTACACAAAAATTTGGGTACGTCACTGTCGTGGTTCTAAGTCTGATAGTAGAATGGGGGGTAGGTATGGAGAGGCAAGATCCTAGCTATGGAGTAGTTGTACACACGAGTGTTTAACGAGTTCAGGCCCTTCTCTGAGGAAGTAAAAGCCCTACGTCTCGGAGCCCGGAGGCGGTCGACTGGTTTATGTGTATATGAGTTACAGGGGTGCGAACCCTTCTACCAGTGGAGGGGGGTGGCTTATATAGAGGACGCCAGGACCCCAGCCAACCCACGTAGCACAGGATTAAAGTACATTAAGGCCGGGCGTTATTGGTAACGCCCTACATAAAGTGTCATCATGACCATTAAGACTACTTAATTACAGACCGTTTGGATACAGAGTAGATCCTGAACTCCTGATGGTCGAGTGATTCTTCATGGTCGAGTGTCTTTAGGTTCGTCGAGTGTCTTCTAGCCGGTCGAGTGGAGTCTCTCTTGGTCGGCTGGAAGGTAGCTTCGTCTAAGGATGTCCTTGGGTATGGTATCCTAGATAGGTCCATGACCTTGCCCTAGGTACATAACATCATCATTAGCCCCCGAATGTATCGAGGTTCGAGTGAGGAAGGAGTTGATGATTTTCTCCGACTCATTTCCGGTGCTTTGATTATGTCGTATCTTGGATCGGCGATTTTTCTTTCGGCGTTGGCATCAACTTTTACTTCAGTCGCCTTGATCCATTCTTGTCTTCTGTCGAGTGAACTTTTTGAACTTTGGTGAACTTCCGAGCGACGGATCGCAGGAAAGATATCATCTGACAGATTGATCTGCTGTTAGCGGATTCTGCAGGATCCGAAATTTGGGAAGCGCGCGAAGCGGGGCGGACCGCGGCAATCGGATGGGATAAGGCGTGGACGCTCGATTTCCGCGCTGCCGTTTTCGCCACGTATCGTGCGTGCGCGACTGTTTCGGGATGTGACAGGATCGCCCGGACCCACTCGTCAGCCACTCGAAAGCGCCCTTATATAAAGCGCCGGGGGAGGGTTTTTTGAACAATGCTTTCCCATTCTTCTCTCCTCCCTCTTTGCCTCCGCCCACTGCGCCTGCTCTCATCTCCGCCTATCCGCTCCTCGGGCGCTTCGCCGGCAACAATGGTGAAGGAGAAGACGGCGGCCCTAGAGCGCGCGAAGAAGGCGACGGCGACGGGGAAAGCGAAGGGGCGACCGTCCAGTCGGGGCGGATCTTCATCAAGGTCCCGCCTGCCAAAGGGTTGGGTCCAAGGGGATTGGATCCGCTCGACCATCACTGAGAAAGATCTCAATGACCTGGCCAATGAGGGACTGATCCCCCACGGGTCAGCAAGGCTTCCGGGGACCGAGTGTCAGCCGCAGCCGCATGAGGGTGAGTGCGTTCTCTTAGCCACTCATGTAGACCGTGGTTTTCTCTGCCGCCGAGTGTTTTCTTCCGAGGGTTTCTGAATTTCTTTGGGGCGCAACTCCACCATTTCAATCCCAATTCCATCGCCTATCTTGCTGCTTTTGTGTCCATGTGCGAGAACTTCCTGGGTTGTCGACCACACTGGGGTCTCTTCAAGCACATATTCACCTGTCGCTCACAGACAGTGAAAAGTGCGAGTCCGGACGATGAGAGGACCAAGGTTATTCAGATGTGCGGGGGTCTTGGGATTCAGTTGAGGAATAAGAGCACTTTCCCGGCCATGACCCTTCCTGAGTCGGTCAGAGGGTGGCAGTCGACTTGGTTCTACTGCCAAGATGAGTCGAAGCCGGGGCAGTCGACTGGTCTCCCTCCGTTCTCCATGGACCGAGTGGACAAACCGTCTTCTCTGAAGGTGCTTCCTGAGGAGAAAGCCGAGGTAAAAATGTTGGTGGAGCGCGTGGTCCAACTCGTTCGGGATGGAGTGACGGGCATGGATCTTCTGGAAGTCTTCCTTAGGCGGCGCATCCAACCGCTTCAGTACCGAGGTCACCCGATGTGGCTGTATTGCGGTACCGAAGACACCACTCGGTTCCATCCAGAAGCGGTCGATGACGCCACGCTGGAGAGGTGGGTGGCCGCCATCACAGGGAACAAGGACAACCCTCGAGGGGCTAGGAGGATCCAGCCACTCGACTGTACTTATACGCCGGACACGGTATGGTCACTTATCTCCAATTGTAATCTTGCTTTATCCATTCTGCTTTGTCGCGAATTGGTCGATTGATCTTTGTTTTGCTTTGTTGTCTGACAGGCCACCACTGAGTTATACTCGATGCCCAATGGAGCGCAGATACAGACTGAGGAGGAGGAAGGAAGTGGGGGCGAAAGCCCGGAGGAGTGGGATTCGGATGCTGACGACGATGACGAGGGCGATGACTCTGGTGAGGAGGAGGAAGAGGAGGAGGAGGAGGAAGTTGTACCTCCTCGCTCGGAGAGACGCTCGAAGCTTGTCCATGATCCCGCGGTCGAGCGCGGTAAGGGGGTCACAACCGTCACGCAGTCGTCCAAGCACCCTCGGACTACTTCTCCGGTGCCGACTGAGAAATCTCCGAACCAATCTCGAGTGGCGCCGTCGAAGCCGACGAAGGTCCTGCCGAAGATGAAGATGGTGATCCCCACTATCTCAGGGTAATGGTAGTCTTGAGTTTTCCCCGTTTCATGAACATGTTCTTGGTCGACTCATGGGCCAATCGACTGACTTTTGGAACTGCAGCGCTGCTACTTCCGATACTTCGGCCAGGGTTGAAGACCACGAGATGGAGGATGCTGCTACCTCAAAACCTGGTATGACTCTTGTGATGCCGTTTTCAGTCGACTGACTTATTGTCTCTAATTTTGATTCTTTCTGCAGCTTCATCTAACATCGTTATCGATCTTCCTGACGACGATGACGAGGAACCACCAAGGCAGAGGAGGAGCAAAAAGGCGTCTGCTGGCAAGGCGACTCAGGACATGCCAGCACTCGAGACGTTGGTCGTGGAGGGAGACAATGTCACTCGGCCTACCGTAACCTTTGCGGCGCCGTTGACGAGTGCTCGTCCTTCGTCGTCGAGTGCTGCTCAACCCTCGCTTTTCTCAACCTACCCTGTTCCTGAAGACCAAGCTAGTGGTGCTAAAGAAGCAATCCGCCAAGCGGGGGTCATGATGGAGCAAGTGAAGGCAATACGAGAAGCCAGCCAGGCCGCCTATGACGCCAGTTCAGCTCTTCAGAGTAATGTTCAGGTCAGTCGGTCACTGCCTGTTCTGTTAGGATATGATATCTGCAAACTCTTCCTTCTGAAATTCTTAGAGTTTGTCCTACACCCACTGGGTGCGTCGATTGAAATTCTGGATTTGTGGGGGCACGCTGAGTGCACCCACTGGGTGTAGTCCCCAAGGCTATGGTCGACTGCTGGTAGTCGACCATAGGCTTTATGTCTTAAGTTTTTTCCTTACTCGACTAGGTCGAAATGGATTCATAGACTGGTGGGGGCACGCTGAGTGCACCCACTGGGTGTAGTCCCCGAGTCTGTGGTCGACTGCTGGCAGTCGACTATAGTCTGAAGAACTCCTCCCGTTTTTTTTAGTTGTTGGTCGACTGGTCGACTCTAACTGATGAAACTAGTGGGGGCACGCTGAGTGCACCCACTGGGTGTAGTCCCCGAGACTATGGTCGAATGATTGCATCCGGCCGTAGTCTTAGAAACGCTATGATTTTTCCTTACTCACTCGGAAGTGAATTGTCTTTGACATCTGTCGATTGGTTCTTCGTAGAAATCTTGTGACCTTGCGGCTCGTTATACTGAGTTGGAGAACAAACACATTCAGCTCGAGCTCGATCTGAAACTGGCCCAAGAGAACTTGACGAAGGCGAAGGAGGAAGCTAAAGGTATGCTTGGTGAGGCCTTTGACGACTGCCTTTCCCTCTCACTTGTTTCCGAATCTAATCTCATGGTAACTTTGCAGACAAAGTGAGGGATGCCCTGAAGAAGCAAGAGCTTGACTTGGCTGAGATGCAAAAGACTGCTTTAGAGAAGACCAGGCTTGCAGATGAGAAGCTCGCTTCAGTGACCAAGCTTGAAGAAGAAAACACCAATCTGAAAGCTGCTCTTGATGCTGCCAACCAGGAGGTCAGTCGACTGAAAAGTGACAAGACCACCCTGAATGACAAGGCCAGTGAGTTGAAGAGAAAGAAGAATGATCTAGAGGCTTATCTGGGTGGACTCGCCAAGAAGTTGTTACTCATGCTTGAAGGTAATCCTTTGTATCAAACAAATATTTTAATTGTAACCTCCGACTATTTGTCTTGACTCGGTGGTTGTGCTTGCAGAATTTTGTCAGAACTTTGAAGAGGAGACTGGTCGACTGGAAGTAGACCTGGACCCCATAACCTCTCCTGTGAAAGATGAAGTCGCCATGAGCGTGCTTCGGCTTGAATCTCGTGTTGCCGCTGTCATCGACTATCTCGCAAGGCTGAAGGTCGCAACTTCTCGCATCGACACAACACTCTGGCCAAGAGAGACACTCCAGAACAACCTCGAGTCCCTGATGACTCGACTGAACGAGGTTCCAAGTCGAGTGCAGGAGTGGAAGAAGTCTTCGGCCATGTGCGGTGCGGATGTTGCTCTGTCTCTGGTCCCTATTCACTACAAGGATGCACGAGAGGACAAGCTGGTGGCTCTTAGGGTGGCTAACACCAAGAAGCACGATTTCAGATCTTTCATGGAGACCTTCATTGCTACTGCCACTCGGATTGCAGATGGAATTGATCTGGACGAGTTTGTTGCGCCTTCCAGCCCTCCACAGGAGGGGTAAAAAACTTCTGAGCTTGATACTTTAAATTTGCCTCGGTATGCCGAGTGAGTTTTGTAACCGACAAACCTTAACAGGCCTAGCGCCTGAGCACTTTCGGTTCCGTTAGGTGTTATCCGAACTTGGATTCGACGTCGAATATGTTTGCATTTGGTTTGAGGTGTCTTTTGCAGGTTAAAGCGAAGCGCTCATTGCAATCGACTTGTTCCCCAATACACTTAGGCGAGCACTGTGCTGCAGCTAAGCCCCCGAGTGAGAGGTTTGCTCTCGACTCAGTAGGATTTTCAAAAAACTTAGGCGAGCACTAGGCTGCAGCTAAGCCCCCGAGTGAGAGGTTTGCTCTCCACTCGGTAAGATTTTCAAAAACTTAGGCGAGCACTGGGCTGCAGCTAAGCCCCCGAGTGAGAGGTCTGCTCTCCACTTGGTAGGATTTCTAAAAACTTAGGCGAGCACTGGGCTGCA
>NC_041386.1:707841864-707872152 GCF_002162155.2 Triticum dicoccoides | reverse complement strand
TGGGCTGCAGCTAAGCCCCCGAGTGGGAGATCTGCTCTCCACTCGGTAGGATTTTCAAAAACTTAGGCGAGCACTGGGCTGCAGCTAAGCCCCCGAGTGGGAGGTCTGCTCTCCACTCGGTAGGATTTTCAAAAACTTAGGCGAGCACTGGGCTGCAGCTAAGCTCCCGAGTGGGAGGTCTGCTCTCCACTCGGTAGGATTTTCAAAAACTTAGGCGAGCACTGGGCTGCAGCTAAGCCCCCGAGTGGGAGGTCTGCTCTCCACTCGGTAGGATTTTGTATTGGTGGCGTAGCTCGGAAGGAGAGGGTAGTAGCCGACCTGCACCTCGTCCTTCTTGCAGAGCGCATGTTGTACTTGTGAAGTAGCTCGGAAGGAGAGGGTAACAATCGACCTGCACCTCGTCCTCCTTGCGGGGCGCACGTTGTACTTGTGGCGTAGCTCGGAAGGAGAGGATAGCAGTCGACCTGCACCTCGTCCTCCTTGCGAAGCGCACGTTGTATTTGTACTTAGGCGAGCGCAATGGTGCAGCTAAGCCTCCGAGTGGAAAGCTGGCTTACCACTCGACAGGATTTTGTTTATCTTAGGCGAGTACTTGGACTGCAGCTAAACCTCCGAGTGGAAGGCTGGCTTACCACTCGACAGGATTTTATTTATCTTAGGCGAGTACTTGGACTGCAGCTAAGCCTCCGAGTGGAAGGCTGGCTTACCACTCGACAGGATTTTGTTTATCTTAGGCGAGCACCTGGACTGCAGCTAAGCCTCCGAGTGGAAGGCTGGCTTACCACTCGGTAGGATTTTGTTTATCTTAGGCGAAACGGATTTCGCAGCTAAGCCTTCGTGTGGGAGACTGGCTCACCACTCGACAGGATTTTTTTACAGACTTGGGCGAATCGGATTCGCAGCCAAGCCACCCACTGGGGGATTGTTTTGAGTGGACAAAAGAAATAACGATTACTGGGAAAATTATAAAGCTCTTGCCTTTGATAAACAAACTACAGAAGTACTTTTATTACAACTCATCCGAGTGAATACTTAAGTGTAAAAGGGGCAGAGAAGCTCCGCGTTCCAAGCTCGGGGCTCGTCGATCTGATGCTCGACATTGTAGAGACGGTATGCTCCATTGTGGAGAACCTTGGTGACGATGAAGGGACCTTCCCAAGAAGGAGCAAGCTTGTGTAGTTTCTGCTGATCCACTCGGAGAACTAAATCTCCTTCCTGGAAGGCTAGACTCTTCACATTTTTTGCGTGAAAGCGACGCAAGTCTTGTTGGTAAATGGTCGATCTGATCAGAGCCATCTCCCTTTCTTCCTCTAAAAGGTCGACTGCATCCTGCCGCGCTTGTTCTGCTTCAGCTTCGGTGTAGAGCTCGACCCGGGGAGCATTGTGGAGAAGGTCGCTTGGCAAGACTGCTTCAGCTCCGTAGACCAAGAAAAATGGAGTTCTTCCAGTCGACCGGTTGGGCGTGGTCCTTAACCCCCAAAGCACCGAGGGAAGTTCGTCGACCCACGCACCAGCCGCATGCTTAAGATCACGCATCAAACGGGGTTTCAACCCTTTGAGAATCAAACCGTTGGCTCGTTCTTCCTGTCCATTCGACTGTGGATGAGCGACTGAAGCATAGTCGACTCGCATTCCTTGAGATGTGCAAAAAGATCTGAACTCTTCAGAGTCGAAGTTTGACCCGTTGTTTGTGATGATGCTGTGCGGGACCCCATATCTGAATATCAATTCTCTAATGAAGCTGACAGCAGTACCGGCATCGAGGTTCTTGATGGGTTTAGCTTCGATCCACTTAGTGAACTTGTCGACTGCTACCAGCACATGGGTAAAACCGCTTCTGCCTGTTCTCAAAGGGCCGACCATATCCAAACCCCACACTGCAAAGGGCCAGACGAGTGGTATAGTCTTCAAAGCCGGCGCGGGCTTGTGCGACATATTGGAGTAAAATTGACATCACTCGCACTTGTCGACTATCTCCTTGGCCATCTCATTCGCTCTTGGCCAATAAAATCCGGCTCGGTATGCTTTGGCCACGATGGTCCGAGAGGACGCATGATGGCCACAGGTCCCCGAGTGGATGTCATCAAGGATTATTCGACCTTCCTCTGGTGTTATGCATTTCTGACTAACTCCATTCGCGCTTTCTCTGTATAATTATCCTCTTATCACGGTAAAGGCCTTAGATCGGCGGACGATCTGTCGAGCCTCTTCTTCGTCCTCCGGGAGTTCTTTCCTCAAGATATACGCGATATATGGTACTGTCCAATCTGGAGTGATCACTAAAACTTCCATGATCAGGTCGACCACTGCTGGGACTTCAACCTCAGTCGGGTTCGTAACACTCTTAGGTTGCGGAGCTTCATCGGTAAAAGGATCTTCTACGATAGACGGAGTGTGGATATGCTCCAAGAACACATAACTGGGGATGGCTTCTCTCTTGGATCATATCTTCGCCAGATCGTCAGGTGCTTGATTTTTCAGTCGGGGTATGTGGTGGAGTTCTAACCCTTCGAACTTCTTTTCGAGCTTCCTCACTGCATTGCAGTATCCAGTCATGGCTGGGCTTCTAACGTCCCACACCTTCATCACCTGATTGACCACCAAATCTGAGTCGCCATAAACCATAAGGCGACGGATGCCGAGTGAAATGGCCATGCGCAACCCATACAAGAGTGCTTCATATTCTGCTTCATTGTTGGAGGAATCAAAGTGGATTTGGAGCACATATCTGAGCTTGTCTCCTCGGGGGGAAACCAAAACAACCCCAGCACCAGAACCATTTAACATCTTAGAGCCATCAAAGAACATGGTCCAATGCTCCGAGTGAACTTGAGTCGGCTGTTGTTGCTCAATCCACTCGGCAAGGAAATCTGCTATAGCCTGGGACTTAATGGCTTTCTTTGCCTCGAATTTGACATCAAGGGGAAGGAGTTCAATCGCCCACTTAGCCACTCGACCAGTTGCATCTCTGTTGTGCAGGATCTCTGACAATGGTGCGTCGCTGACGACTGTGATGTCATGATCAGAGAAATAATGAGCAACCTTCTTCATGGTCATGTAGATCCCATACACAAGCTTCTGATAATGAGGATATCTTTGCTTCGATGGGGTCAAAACTTCAGAGAGATAATTGTTGGGGAACGTAGCAGAAATTCAAAATTTTCCTACGAATCACCAAGATCTATCTATGGAGAGACCAGCAACGAGTAGAAGGAGAGTGCATCTACATACCCTTGTAGATCGCTAAGCGGAAGCGTTCAAGTGAACGGGGTTGATGGAGTCGTACTCGTCGTGATTCAAATCACCGATGACCAAGTGCTGAACGGACGGCACCTCCGCGTTCAACACACGTACAGCCCGGTGACGTCTCCCACGCCTTGATCCAGCAAGGAGAGAGGGAGAGGTTGAGGAAGACTCCATCCAACAGCAGCACAACGGCGTGGTGGTGGTGGAGGAGCGTGGCAATCCCGCAGGGCTTCGCCAAGCACCATGGGAGAAGAGGTGGAGGGAGAGGGGCAGGGCTGCACCAACGAGAGATCAAATCGCGTGTCATGGGCAGCCCCTAGGCCTCATATATATAGGGGAAGGGGAGGGCTGCGCCCCCTTTAGGGTTTCCCACCCCAAGGGGCGGCGGCCAGCCTCCAGATGGCATCTGGTGCGGCGGCCAAGAGGGGGGGGAGGAGTCCATCCTCCCCAAGGCACCTCGGAGGTGCCTTCCCCCTTGAGGACTCTTCCCTCTAGGGTTCCCTAGGCGCATGGGCCTCTTGGGGCTGGTGCCCTTGGCCCATGTAGGCCAAGGCGCACCCCCTACAGCCCATGTGGCCCCCCGGGGCAGGTGGCCCCACCCGGTGGGCCCCCGGGACCCTTCCGGTGGTCCCGGTACAATACCGATGACCCCGAAACTTGTCCCGGTAGCCGAAACAGGACTTCCTATATATAAATCTTTACCTCCGGACCATTCCGGAACTCCTCGTGACGTCCGGGATCTCATCCGGGACTCCGAACAACATTCGGTAACCACATACAAGCTTCCTTTATAACCCTAGCGTCATCGAACCTTAAGTGTGTAGACCCTACGGGTTCGGGAGACATGCAGACATGACCGAGACGTTCTCCAGTCAATAACCAACAGCGGGATCTGGATACCCATGTTGGCTCCCACATGTTCCACGATGATCTCATCGGATGAACCACGATGTCAAGGACTTAATCAATCCCGTATACAATTCCGTTTGTCCAGTGGTATTTTACTTGCCCGAGATTCGATCGTCGGTATACCGATACCTTGTTCAGTCTCGTTACCGGCAAGTCACTTTACTCGTTCCGTAACACATCATCCCGTGATCAACTCCTTGGTCACATTGCGCATATGATGATGTCCTACCGAGTGGGCCCAGAGATACCTCTCCGTTTACACGGAGTGACAAATCCCAGTCTCGAACCGCATAAAACAATAGATACTTTCGGTGATACCTGTAGTGCACCTTTATAGTCACCCAGTTACGTTGTGACGTTTGATACACCCAAAGCACTCCTACGGTATCCAGGAGTTACACGATCTCATGGTCAAAGGAAGAGATACTTGACATTGGCAAAGCTCTAGCAAATGAACTACACGATCTTTTGTGCTAGTCTTAGGATTGGGTCTTGTCCATCACATCATTCTCCTAATGATGTGATCCCATTATCAACGACATCCAATGTCCATAGCCAGGAAACCATGACTATCTGTTGATCACAACGAGCTAGTCAACTAGAGGCTCACTAGGGACATATTGTGGTCTATGTATTCACACGTGTATTACGATTTCCGGATAATACAGTTATAGCATGAATAAAAGACTATTATCATGAACAAGGAAATATAATAATAATACTTTTATTATTGCCTCTAGGGCATATTTCCAACAGTCTCCCACTTGCACTAGAGTCAATAATCTAGTTCACATCACCATGTGATTAACACTGACAGGTCACATCACCATGTGACCAACATCCAAAGAGTTTACTAGTGTCACTAAACTAGTTCACATCATCATGTGATCAAGACTCAATGAGATCTGGGGTTTGGTCATGTTCTGCTTGTGAGAGAGGTTTTAGTCAACGGGTCTGAACCTTTCAGATCCGTGTGTGCTTTACAAATCTCTATGTCATCTCCTAGATGTAGCTCCCACGTTCTATTTGGAGCTATTCCAAATAACTGTTCTACTTGGAGCTATTCTAAATTGTTGCTCCATTATACGTATCCGGTATCTCTACTCAGAGCTATCCGGATAGGTGTTAAGCTTGCATCGACGTAACCCTTTACGACGAACTCTTTTACCACCTCCATAATCGAGAAAATTCCTTAGTCCACTAGTTACTAAGGATAACTTTGACCGCTGTCCTGTGATCCATTCATGGATCACTCTTGTACCCCTTGACTGACTCATGGCAAGGCACACTTCAGGTGCGGTACACAGCATAGCATACTGAAGAGCCTACATCTTAAGCATAGGGGACGACCTTCGTCCTTTCTCTCTATTCTGCCGTGGTCGAGCTTTAAGTCTTAACTTCGTACCTTACAACTCAGGCAAGAACTCCTTCTTTGACTGGTCCATCTTGAACACCTTCAAGATCATGTCAAGGTATGTGCTCATTTGAAAGTATTATTAAGCATTTTGATCTATCCTTATAGATCTTGATGCTCAATGTTCAAGTAGCTTAATCCAGGCTTTCCATTGAAAAACACTTTCAAAATAACCCTATATGCTTTCCAGAAATTCTACGTCATTTCTGATCATCAATATGTCAACAACATATACTCATCAGAAATTCTATAGTGCTCCCACTCACTTCTTTGGAAATACAAGTTTCTTATAAACTTTGTACAAACCCAAAATCTTTGATCATCATCAAAGCATACATTCCAACTCCGAGATGCTTACTCCAGTCCTTAGAAGGATTGCTGGAGCTTTGCATACTTATTAGCATCTTTCGGGATTGACAAAACCTTCCGGTTGTATCACATACAACCTTTCCTCATTAAAATCGTCGAGGAAACAATGTTTTGACATCCTATCTGCAAGATTTCATAAATAATGCAGTAATCGCTAATATAATTCCAACAGACTCTTAGCATCGCTACGAGTGAGAAAATCTCATCGTAGTCAACTCCTTGAACTTGTCGGAAAACATCTTAACGACAAGTCGAGCTTTCTTAATGGTGACTTTTACCATCATTGTCCGTCTTCCTTTTGAAATCCATCTGTACTTATTAGCCTTACGACCATCGAGCCGTTCTGCCAAAGTCTACACTTTGTTTTCATACATGGATCCTCTCTCGGATTTTATGGCTTCTAACCATTTGTTGGAATTTGGGCCCACCGTCGCTTCTCCATAGCTCGTAGGTTCATTGTTGTCTAGCAACATGACCTTCAAGACAGGATTACTGTACCACTTTGAAGTAGTACGTATCCTTGTCACCCTACGATGTACGGCAGTGACTTGATCCGAAACTTCATGATCATTGTCATAAGCTTCTACTTCAATTGGTGTAGGTGCCACACGAACAACTTCCTGTGCCCTGATACACACTGGTTGAAGTGATGGTTCAATAACCATATCAAGTCTCCACCATCCTCCCACTCAACTCTTTCGAGAGAAACCTTTCCTCGAGAAAGGACCCGATTCTAGAAACAATTCATATTGCTTTCGGATCTGAGACAGGAGGTATACCCAACTGTTTTGGGTGTCCTATGAAGATGCATTTTATCCGCTTTGGGTTCGAGCTTATCAATCCTGAAACTTTTCCACATAAGCGTCGCAGCCCCAAACCTTTAAGAAACGACAACTTAGGTTTCTCTAAACCATAATTCATACGGTGTCATTTCAACGGAATTACGTGGTGCCCTATTTAAAGTGAATGTGGTTGTCTCTAATGCCTAACCCATGAACGATAGTGGTAATTCGATAAGAAACATCATGGTACGCACCATATCCAATAGGGTGCAACTATGATGTTCGGACACACCATCACACTATGGTGTTCCAGGCGGTATTAATTGCGAAACAATTTTCACAATGTCTTAATTGTGTGCCAAAAACTCGTAACTCAGATATTCATCTCTATGATCATATCATAGACATTTTATCCTCTTGTCACAATGATCTTCTACTTCACTCTGAAATTACTTGAACCATTCAATAATTCAGACTTGTGTTTCATCAAGCAAATATTCTCAACATCTACTCGAATCATCTGTGAAGTAAGATCATAACGATATTCACTGCATGCCTCAGCACTCGTTGGATTGGACACATCAAAATGTGTTACTTCCAACAAGTTGCTATCTTGTTCCATCTTATTGAAAATGAGGCTTTTCAGTCATCTTGCCCATGTGGTATGATTTGCATATCTCAAGTGATTCAAAATCAAGTGAGTCCGAACGATCCATTTGCATGGAGTTTCTTCATGCATATACACCAATAGACATGGTTCGAACTTTTCAAAAACGAGTGAGTCCAAAGATCCATCAACATGGAGCTTCTTCATGCGTTTTATACCATTATGACTTACATGGCAGTGCCACAAGTAAGTGGTACTATCATTACTATCTTATATCTTTTGGCATGAAAATGTGTATCACTACGATCGAGATTCAATAAACCATTCAGGTTTAATACTAATCTTGATGGTAGAGGGAGCGTGCGATGTTTGATCACATCAAGCTTGGAAACACTTCCAACATATATCGTCAGCTCACCTTTAGCTAGTCTTCATTTATTCCGTAGCTTTTATTTCGAGTTACTAACACTTAGCAACCGAACCGGTATCTAATACCCTGGTGCTACTAGGAGTACTAGTAAAGTACACATTAACACAATGTATATCCAATATACTTCTATCGACCTTGCCAGCCTTCTCATCTACCAAGTATCTAGGGTAATCCTGCTCCAGTGGTTGTTCCCCTTATTACAGAAGCACTTAGTCTCGGGTTTGGGTTCAACCTCGGGTTTCTTCATTGGTGCAGCAGCTGATTTGCCGTTTCATGAAGTATCCCTTCTTTCCCTTGCCCTTCTTGAAACTAGTGGTTTCATCAACCATCAACAATTGATGCTCCTTCTTGATTTCTACTTTCGCGATGTCAAACAACGCGAATACCTCAAGGATCATCATCTCTATCCTTGATATGTTATAGTTCATCACGAAGCTCTAGCAGCTTGGTGGTAATGACTTCGGAGAAACTATCACTATTTCATCTGGAAGATCAACTCCCACTTGATTCAAGTGATTGTTGTACTCAGACAATCTGAGCACAAGCTCAACGATTGAGCTTTTCTCCCTTAGTTTGCAGGCTAAGAAAATCGTCGGAGGTCTTATACCTCTTGACGTGGGCACGAGCCTGAAATCCCAATTTCAGCCCTCGAAACATCTCATATGTTCCGCGATGTTTCGAAAATGTCTTTGGTGCCTCTACTTAAACCATTTAACTGAACTATCACGTAGTTATCAAAACGTGTATGTTTGATGTTCGAAACATCCACAAACGACGTTTGGGGTTCGGCACACTGAGCAGTGCATTAAGGACATAAGCTTTCTACTGTCCGCATAATTTCTACTTTCAACTTTCAACTATATTTTCTCTAGGAACATAACTAAAACAGTAGAACTATAGCGTGAACTACGACATAATTTGCAAAAGGTCTTTTGACTATGTTCAGGATAATTAAGTTCATCTTATGAACTCCCACTCAGATAGACATCCCTCTGGTCATCTAAGTGATCACATGATCCGAGTCAACTAGGCCGTGTCCGATCATCACGTGAGACGGACTAGTTAACGTCGGTGAACATCTTCATGTTGATCGTATCTACCATACAACTCATGCTCGACCTTTCGGTCTCCGTGTTCCGAGGCCATGTCTATACATGCTAGGCTCGTCAAGTTAACCCTAAGTGTTTTCGCTGTGTAAAACTGTCTTACACCCGTTGTATGTGAACGTAAGAATCCATCACACCCGATCATCACGTGGTGCTTAGAAGCGACGAACTGTAGCAACGGTGCACAGTTAGGGGAGAACACTTCTTGAAATTTTGTAAGGGATCATCTTATTTACTACTGTCGTCCTAAGTAAACAAGATGCATAAACATAATAAACATCACATGCAATTATATAGTTGTGACATGATATGGCCAATATCATATAGCTCCATTGATCTCCATCTTCGGGGCTCCATGATCATCTTGTCACCGGCATGACACCATGATCTCCATCATCATGATCTCCATCATCGTGTCTTCATGAAGTTGTCACGCCAACGACTACTTCTACTTCTATGGCTAACGCGTTTAGCAATAAAGTAAAGTAAGTTACATGGCGTTCTTCAATGACACGTAGGTCATACAAAAAATAAAGACAACTCCTATGGCTCCTGCCGGTTGTCATACTCATCGACATGCAAGTCGTGAATCCTATTACAAGAACATGATCAATCTCATACATCACATATATCATTCATCACATCCTTTTGGCCATATCACATCACATAGCATACCCTGCAAAAACAAGTTAGACGTCCTCTAATTGTTGTTGCATGTTTTACGTGGCTGCTATGGGTTTCTAGCAAGAACGTTTCTTACCTACGCAAGACCACAACGTGATATGCCAATTGCTATTTACCCTTCATAAGGACCCTTTTCATCGAATCCGTTACGACTAAAGTGGGAGAGACTGGCACCCGCTAGCCACCTTATGCACCAAGTGCATGTCAATCGGTGGAACCTGTCTCACGTAAGAGTACGTGTAAGGTCGGTCCGGGCCGCTTCATCCCACAATACCGTCGAAACAAGATTGGACTAGTAACGGTAAGCATATTGAACAACATCAACGCCCACAACTACTTTGTGTTCTACTCGTGCAAAGAATCTACGCAATAGACCTAGCTCATGATGCCACTGTTGGGGAACGTAGCAGAAATTCAAAATTTTCCTACGAATCACCAAGATCTATCTATGGAGAGACCAGCAACGAGTAGAAGGAGAGTGCATCTACATACCCTTGTAGATCGCTAAGCGGAAGCGTTCAAGTGAACGGGGTTGATGGAGTCGTACTCGTCGTGATTCAAATCACCGATGACCAAGTGCCGAACGGACGACACCTCCGCGTTCAACACACGTACAGCCCGGTGACGTCTCCCACGCCTTGATCCAGCAAGGAGAGAGGGAGAGGTTGAGGAAGACTCCATCCAACAGCAGCACAACGGCGTGGTGGTGGTGGAGGAGCGTGGCAATCCCGCAGGGCTTCGCCAAGCACCATGGGAGAAGAGGTGGAGGGAGAGGGGCAGGGCTGCACCAACGAGAGATCAAATCGCGTGTCATGGGCAGCCCCTAGGCCTCATATATATAGGGGAAGGGGAGGGCTGCGCCCCCTTTAGGGTTTCCCACCCCAAGGGGCGGCGGCCAGCCTCCAGATGGCATCTGGTGCGGCGGCCAAGAGGGGGGGGAGGAGTCCATCCTCCCCAAGGCACCTCGGAGGTGCCTTCCCCCTTGAGGACTCTTCCCTCTAGGGTTCCCTAGGCGCATGGGCCTCTTGGGGCTGGTGCCCTTGGCCCATGTAGGCCAAGGCGCACCCCCTACAGCCCATGTGGCCCCCCGGGGCAGGTGGCCCCACCCGGTGGGCCCCCGGGACCCTTCCGGTGGTCCCGGTACAATACCGATGACCCCGAAACTTGTCCCGATAGCCGAAACAGGACTTCCTATATATAAATCTTTACCTCCGGACCATTCCGGAACTCCTCGTGACGTCCGGGATCTCATCCGGGACTCCGAACAACATTCGGTAACCACATACAAGCTTCCTTTATAACCCTAGCGTCATCGAACCTTAAGTGTGTAGACCCTACGGGTTCGGGAGACATGCAGACATGACCGAGACGTTCTCCAGTCAATAACCAACAGCGGGATCTGGATACCCATGTTGGCTCCCACATGTTCCACGATGATCTCATCGGATGAACCACGATGTCAAGGACTTAATCAATCCCGTATACAATTCCGTTTGTCCAGCGGTATTTTACTTGCCCGAGATTCGATCGTCGGTATACCGATACCTTGTTCAATCTCGTTACCGGCAAGTCACTTTACTCGTTCCGTAACACATCATCCCGTGATCAACTCCTTGGTCACATTGCGCATATGATGATGTCCTACCGAGTGGGCCCAGAGATACCTCTCCGTTTACACGGAGTGACAAATCCCAGTCTCGATCCGCATAAAACAATAGATACTTTCGGTGATACCTGTAGTGCACCTTTATAGTCACCCAGTTACCTTGTGACGTTTGATACACCCAAAGCACTCCTACGGTATCCAGGAGTTACACGATCTCATGGTCAAAGGAAGAGATACTTGACATTGGCAAAGCTCTAGCAAATGAACTACACGATCTTTTGTGCTAGTCTTAGGATTGGGTCTTGTCCATCACATCATTCTCCTAATGATGTGATCCCGTTATCAACGACATCCAATGTCCATAGCCAGGAAACCATGACTATCTGTTGATCACAACGAGCTAGTCAACTAGAGGCTCACTAGGGACATATTGTGGTCTATGTATTCACACGTGTATTACGATTTCCGGATAATACAGTTATAGCATGAATAAAAGACTATTATCATGAACAAGGAAATATAATAATAATACTTTTATTATTGCCTCTAGGGCATATTTCCAACAATAATACACTGGACGCTGAACTTTGAAGGCTTTCCCTTCTTCTTCCCGCTCGACTGTAAGTACTATACTGACGACTTGTCCTGTGGCTGCAATATAAAGCAATAGAGGCTCTTTGCTGATTGGAGCAGCAAGCACCGGCTGGGTGGAGAGCAGAGTTTTTAACTCGGCAAACGTTGCATCAGCTTCTGGAGTCCACTCGAACTTGTCTGCCTTCTTCATCAGTCGGTAAAGGGGCAATGCCTTTTCACCGAGGCGAGAGATGAATCGACTTAAAGCGGCCAAGCATCCAGTAAGCTTCTGGACGTCGTGCACACACACAGGGCGTTTCATTCGGAGTATGGTGCCGACTTTTTCTGGGTTAGCATCGATTCCTTGTTCTGAAACGAGAAAACCGAGTAACTTTCCGCCAGGTACTCCGAATGTGCACTTCGATGGATTGAGCTTGATATCATACCTTCTGAGATTGGCAAATGTTTCGGCTAGGTCAGTCAACCCTTTCGCGACTTGACCATGATATCATCCATGTACGCTTCCGCATTCCGACTGATTTGAGTTAGTAAACACTTTTGAATCATTCTCATGAACGTGGCTCCGGCATTCTTGAGGCCGAATGGCATGGTGATATAGCAGAAGCACCCGAATGGAGTGATGAAAGCTATTTTGATTTCGTCAGGTCCACACAGACGGATCTGATGATACCCGGAATAAGCGTCTAGAAAAGACAATCTCTCGCACCCTGCGGTCGAGTCGACAATTTGGTCGATGCGAGGGAGAGGAAAATGATCTTTCGGGCAGGCCCGATTGATATGTTTGAAATCAATGCACATACGAAGTGAGTTGTCTTTCTTGGGAACCATGACGACATTGGCGAGCCACTCGGAGAGGTATATCTCTCGGATGAACTCTGCTGCAAGGAGTTGAGCCACCTCCTCGCCAATGGCTTTTTTCTTTTGAACGGCGGACCGTCGAAGATGTTCTTTAACTGGTTTCGCTTTTGAGTCGACTCTAAGGCGATGCTCAGCCAGCCCCCTGGGAACACCCGGCATGTCAGCTGGCTTCCATGCGAAGATGTCCCAGTTCTCACGGAGGAACTGGATGAGCGCTTCTTCCTATTTAGAGTCGAGTGTTGTGGAAATATGGGTCAGAGCTGCGTTGGGGTCATTCGGGTGGATATGAACTGGCTTCGTCTCCCCAAACGACTGAAATGCTGACTCTGTGGCGGGCTTCTTGGCCCGCAGCAAATCACTCGGATCTGCATTCTTCTAGTATTCTTCCAGCTCTACCACTGTTATCTAGTCATCCGCAATCTTTGAGCCTTTCTGGAAACACTCTTCTGCCTTCTTCCGGCTGCCAGTGATGGTGATCACGCCTTTGGGGCCAGGCATCTTTAATTTGAGGTACACATAACATGGTCGAGCCATGAAGCGGGCATAGGCTGGTGTTCCCAAAATAGCGTGGTAGGCGCTTCGGAAATCCACGACTTCAAATGTCAGCTTCTCTCTGCGGAAATGCTTCGAGTCGCCGAACACTACATCCAGAGCTATTTGGCCGAGTGACTCAGCCTTCTTTCCAGGGATGACTCCGTGAAAGCTCATATTGCTGGAACTGAGCCTGGACATCGGAATTCCCATTCCCTTGAGCGTCTCTGCATACAGTATATTCAATCCACTGCGGCCATCCATCAGTACCTTCGTCAGTCGAGTGCCTTCGACGACTGGGTCGACCACCAGCGCTTGCCTCCTAGGGGTGGCAATGTGAGTGGGGTGATCAGACTGGTCGAAAATGATGGGAGTCTGCGACCATCTCAGATAGCTTGGTGTCGCCGGGGCGACCATATTGACCTCACGGTTGATCACTTTCAGTCGGCTTTTGCTCTCTACATCAGCAAAAATCATCAGAGTGGAGTTGACATGAGGGTACTCTCCATCGCTGTCCTCCTTGTCCTCAGCCTTGTACGACTCCTTCTCTTTGTCCTTTGGCTGCTTTCCTTGAAACTGCTGGATTAAGAGCCGGCACTGGCGAGTGGTATGCTTTGGGTAGATGAAGTTACCCTCTTCGTCTTTCTTCGTGTGGATATGACACGGTAGATCCATCACGTCGTTACCTTCCTTATCTTTTACCTTCTTGGGGTTCCAAGATCCTTTGGGCTTCCCTTTGAATTTACCCTGAGTCACGGCTAGAGCCTCTCCAGGAGCAGCTGGCTCGGCCTTCCGCTTCTGCTTCCGACTGGAATTTCCTTTCTCCGACTGCCTCGGCTTGTACTTGCCACTCCGGAGTCGATCCTCTTCTTCGCCATTGGCGTACTTGGTGGCTATTTCCATCATCCGACTCAGGGTCATATCTCCAGTTCGACCAAACTTCAGGCTCAACTCTCTGTTCTTGACACCGTCCTTGAAGGCGCAGACCGCTTGGTGGTCTGACACATTCTCTACAGTATGATGCAAAGTGATCCATCTTTGGATGTAATCTCTCGGTGTTTCACTCGACTTTTGTACGCAAACTTGCAGCTCTGTCAATCCGGCCGTTCGCTTGCAAGTTCCCTCGAACGTCCTGACGAACACTCGGGAAAGATCTTCCCAAGTGTAAATGCTGCTAGGAGCTAACTGATTCAACCACACCCTGGCTGAACCCTCTAGCATAAGTGGCAAATGTTTCATGGCCACCTCATCATTACCGCCACCAATCTGAACAGCCACCCGGTAGTCTTCAAGCCAAGTTTCAGGCTTAGACTCTCCGGTGAACTTACTCACTCCAGTCGCCAACCTGAAGTTGGGGGGTATCACTGCGGCTCTGATGGCTCTGCTAAAGCATTCTGGACCTGAAACGTGGACTCGGTTGCTTGTGGGCACATCTCTGTCATGGCCACCTCTATGAGCTCTGTTCCGGTCGACCAAACCTTGCACGATGATGGACCTCGCGTCAAAGCCTGGCTCTCTAGGGTCGACTGGAGCCCTCCGCCCAACAATGAGCTGGCGTATGTCATCTTGCTGCCGATGGGCGTTAGACCCACTTCTCGGGGGAGGAGTGGGCACTCGACGCCTGTCATCGATCATCATAGTGGTCCCGCCGGCCTTCACGTCCCACTCGCCTCGGAGGCGACCTTGGGCTGTGAGCCGACTGAACAGTATTCGCAGCAACAGATCGACTGTGAATCCTGTTGCACGACTGAGACACGGCTGAATTCTGATCTCCTGCCGCCTGGAGCAAATCTCTGATCTGCATCAAGCCTCTTCCAGCCTCCGACTGAGAGGGATAAATTGACTCCGCTATACGGGCTGCAGCTGCCAAATTTTGAATCGGGGTTCGATATACCTGAGTCGGTTACGGAAAGAGCTGACGTCGGCGGGAGTCGGGTGCTCGCTGACGCGCACGCTCGTCGAGTGCTCGCTGGAGGTTCTCCAGTCGGGTGCGTTCAGCCAAGTTGGCTAAACGCGCCTCTTCCAGGGCACGTGCCTCAGGGGTTTCTCCTGCAATGGGAGTATGCAGGGCATCCATCTTCCGGCGGCGAAGTTCTTCCCTCTGCTAAGAAGTGAGCGGCTCGGGCTGATACTCTTCGTGGGCCTGAGCGGGATCGCCTCCATCGTCCATCCCGTCATTGCGGGGGAAACCGGGAGGGCTACGAGGCCCGTTGACCATCAGGACCTCCGCCGCTGGATCACTGCTATCGCACTCGGATGCAGTCTCTACGGAGCCAGTCGACAGGTCGAACAGGCCGTAGAGAGATTCGTCGGGCTCAATTGCCGCGACTTGGGTGGTGGCCGATTGGCGAGCCACCGCGTGTCTCACCCATCGCTGAAGTCTCGACCGACCAGAGCGCTTGCGCTGGCGGGAGACAGGGAGGGAAGACGGCACAGGAGTCGACCGGTATGGGGTCGACGGCTGCCGCAGCAAGACGCCGCGGACACACGCCCGAAAGTGCGTCGCCCCGCGGACGGGGAGCGCGTCGATGTCGAGTGGTGCCTCCTGGAGCCAAGCGGAGTCGTCGGCGATGAAAGCAAGCGCGCCGAGACGGATCTCGCGGCCCTCGACCAGTGTTCCGCCGGAAACCATGATGAAGGCAATCGGACAAATTGCAACTTCTCCAAAAAGTCGCTAAGACACCTGCCCCATGGTGGGCGCCAACTGTCGTGGTTCTAAGTCTGACAGTAGAATGGGGGGTAGGTATGGAGAGGCAAGATCCTAGCTATGGAGTAGTTGTACACACAAGTGTTTAACGAGTTCAGGCCCTTCTCTGAGGAAGTAAAAGCCCTACGTCTCGGAGCTCGGAGGCGGTCGACTGGTTTATGTGTATATGAGTTACAGGGGTGCGAACCCTTCTACCAGTGGATGGGGTGGCTTATATAGAGGACGCCAGGACCCCAGCCAACCCACGTAGCAGAGGATTAAAGTACATTAAGGCCGGGCGTTACTGGTAACGCCCTACATAAAGTGTCATCATGACCATTAAGACTACTTAATTACAGACCGTTTGGATACAGAGTAGATCCTGAACTCCTGATGGTCGAGTGATTCTTCATGGTCGAGTGTCTTTAGGTTCGTCCAGTGTCTTCTAGCCGGTCGAGTGGAGTTTCTCTTGGTCGACTGGAAGGTAGCTTCGTCTAAGGATGTCCTTGGGTATGGTATCCTAGATAGGTCCATGACCTTACCCTAGATACATAACATCATCAGTCACTTTTTTCAACAACAGACCAATTTAGTACAAGTACTGAAATGAATAATTAATTGTGATGGATACTGAACGTCACCACACCGGTTGGCCTGGACCAACACCGACCATGCATGCATGGATGCACCTGTGACCCATGCGTGCAGGAAAATTGAAAAAAGAAATAAAAACAAACACATAATCAAGCACTCGAGTTTTCTAACAACTAATGGATTACTGACATCCGTATTACCCTTTAAGTAGAAATAAAATGAAAAAAACTCTAAAAATAATAATAACAAAAAGTAAAAATAATTTACACATAAATCACACTTTTTTTATAATACGCAAGATAAGCATACAATAGTAAAATTTATGGAATTTTGCTTTGTTATAATATGCAAAGTATATATGCACGCAATTTACACAGAAATTGAGCTTTGATATAATTTACAAGAATAAATGTATAATAGTGGAATAAGTGCCATTGGTATTACCATTCAGTAAGAAAGAAAATGAAATAACAACTAGAACAAAATCAAAATAACAAAGTTTTCTAAGGAAGAATGAATTAGTGGCATTAGTATTACCCTTTCAGAGAAAAGAAAAAAATTGCTCAAAATTTACAGAGAAATTATATTCTTTATTAAATATGCAAAATAAGCATCTAATAGTGGAATTCAAAAAAATACTATGAAAAATTGTATTAGTGGCATCAGTATTACCTTGAAAGAAGAAACACAATAACATGAAAACTATAAACGAAGAATGAATTGGTTGCATTAGTATTACACTTTCAGAACAAAGAAAATGAAAAACAATAATTACTAAATTTGCACTTTTTTTACAATATGCAACTAATGGAATTCTCGCCAAAATGAAAGTTCCTACGGAGGAATGAATCAGTGCCATTGGCATTATCATAAATAAAGTACGAAAATGAATTAATGACTAAAATGAGGATCTAAACTATGAAGTTTTCTAAAAACAAATGAATTAGTGACTTTACTATAAAAGAATAAAAGAGATAAAAACTAAAACAAAATCAAAATAGCGAGGCTTTCTAAGAATGAATAAATTAGTGCCACCTTTAGGAAGAAAGAAAATGGAATAAAATACATTGACAAAATTGCGCACAATTTACACAAAAATTGTGATTTTTTATAATATGCAAGAATATGCATATTATACTGTTGAGAAAAAAAGTTTCCTAAGAAGGAATGAATTAGCGTTGATATTACCATTAAATAAGAAAGAAAATGAAGTAAAAACTAAAACAAATTCAAAATAATGAAGTTTCTAAGAAAGAATGAATTAGTGGCTGGGTATTATCCTTTAAGGAGAAGAATGAAGTTTCTTAAGGAATAATAAATTAGTGGCATTGGTATTACCATTTAAGAGGAAAGAACAAACAACTCTAAAATTTGGCCCACAATTTTCATAGAAATTTCACCTTTTCATAATTTGCAAGAATATGTATGTAATGAAATAATATGTAAATAAAAAATGATAATTATATAAGGAACAATAAATAGGATATGTTGGAATTACCTTTTAGGAAGAAATTTATGAAATTTTGTAAAACAGAATTGCACATAACTTTGCACTAAAATTACACTTTTCATTGTATGCAAACAACATCATATAATAGTCTAATTTTTTGCAAATACTACATAGTATTTTTATATACATTTACGGATACCCAACATCGCAGAATTACCTAAAACAGAAAAATAAAAACCAACAATTAATAAAGAAAAAGAAAAAGGAAATATACCAAACAGCACAATAAGAAAACACGTAACAGTCTTTAGCCCAACAAATGATCGAGAAAAACAGCCCAATACAGGACAACACACACAACAGGAAAGAAACAACCAGCACACATCTTGAAGCAGCATCGAACAACAACAAAAACGACTGGCCCAAATTTAAAAATCATGCAACTTACATATAGCTAAAGTGCATATCTATATATAGTATGCACAATGCATCAGTTTTTTTTACCGTGCTATGGCGGGGTTGCGCCGGCCTGATACATTTTCATTATAGATAAGAGTAAGATACAACACATCGGGTACAACAGAAACATCCAATACACACAAGAAGGCACAACGAACAACAGAAGGAGAACCAGAAAAGAGCTACGGCAACGAGCCAACACCAAGAACTTAGCACCCAACACCACTATCTAAACCGAGAAGAGCGGAAGCAAGCTTTGTTAAATCTGTCAAAAGGAGATCCGAGAAGACGTAGAGAAGAAGTCACCAGCTGCCATGCGATCACTCTGCACCTTGAAGAGCTAGGAAGTCGTAGCCATCGTCGAAGGGCATCCCATTGCCTAGCCACGTCACGGCAGAGAGAGCCACGGACCGTGTCGAACGGCAATATTCCACCGAGACAGGATATGCACCTCCTCTAGGCCACACCATGGCCACCATCACAAATAGAGAGAACCAGGGCATTGTGCAAGGCCACATAATCTCGAACATCATCAAAGGGCACTGAACATCGAGACCTCATCGCCGCTATGAGCCCCATGAGATAGATCAACCATCAGCATAAACATTGGTCGCCGCCACAGATCACTACCATCTCCACCATCCTACACACCAACACCCAACAAACACTCCAACCCAGACATGAAGCTACCAACCGCGGATCCGTGGCTCCCAAAACCAACACCCCCAAGGAGGAGAAACGAAACGACATCGAGACATCGTCGTTGTCCGATCCATAGACGGGCCTAAGGCTTTCGGCCGTGGCACACGATTCAGCGGGCAATAGTAGCTTCCCGATGATGCCTTCATGAAGGGAAGCAACATCCGTAGACGTTGCCCGTGGCACACGTTGCTGCGTATGTACTGTGGGCAATTCGTTATCCTTTGGAAGCTTCTTCTTCAATATTTTCAGTAGCTTCTCAAATCCTTTGTCAGGCACAGCATTCTCGGCCTTCCACTGCAGCAATTCCAGTACGGTACCGAGCTTTGTGTTGCCATGTTCGCAATTGGGGTACAACCCTTTTTTGTGATCCTCTAACATGCGATCGAACTTCAGCTTCTCCTTTTGCCTTTCCCATTGCGTCCTTGCATCGACAATGACCTGGCGGAGATCATCATTATCGGGCACATCGTCTAGTTCCTCTTGATCTTCAGCAGCTTCGCCCGTTGCAGCATCATCGTGCACATCGTCTGGTTCCTCTTGATGTTCAGTAGCATCACCGTATTCAGGGGGCACATAGTTGTCATCGTACTCTTCTTCTTCGCCGTCTTCCATCATAACCCCTATTTCTCCGTGCCTCGTCCAAACATTATAGTGTGGCATGAAACCCTTGTAAAGCAGGTGGGTGTGAAGGATTTTCCGGTCAGAGTAAGACTTCGTATTCCCTCATATAGGGCATGGACAACACATAAAACCATTATGCTTGTTTGCCTCAGCCACTTCGAGAAAATCATGCACGCCCTTAATGTACTCGGAGGTGTGTCTATTACCGTACATCCATTACCGGTTCATCTGCGTGCATTATATATAATTAAGTGTGTCAAAAATCATTACAGAACATTATGAATAGATAATTAAGTAACCAAATTAATAGAAGTTCATCATCACATTAAAACCAAAGTACATACATAGTTCTTATCTTCAAGCGAAAATCATTACAGAACAACATAAAGCTCTACAGAGCATCTAAATTAATTAAACCATACATTGAAACTATGTAAAACATTTCAATGCGAAAACAAATGCGATCATAATCGCAACAAAGGTAACAACTGATCCAACGGCATAATGATACCAAGCCTCGGTATGAATGGCATATTTTCTAATCTTTCTAATCTTCAAGCGCATTGAATCCATCTTGATCTTGTGATCATCGACGACATCCGCAACATGCAACTCCAATATCATCTTCTCCTCCTCAATTTTTCTTATTTTTTCCTTCAAGAAATTGTTTTCTTCTTCAACTAAATTTAACCTCTCGACAATAGGGTCGGTTGGAATTTCCGGTTCAACAACCTCCTAGATAAATAAAATCTATGTCACGTTGGTCGGCATAATTTTCATAAACAATAAATGAACCAATAGTTATGAAAAGATAATATATACCACATCCGAATCACAGACAGGACGAGGGCCGACGGGGGCGGATACCAAAACCATCGGTGCAATAATAAAAATTAGAAAATAGTACAAGTATCTATCTAAACATACAAGTTAGAATATTTTTTCTTTCAGAAAGAAGATAAGAACAAGAGTCTCACCACGGTGGTGCCGGCGATGAGATCGGCACGGGTGATCGACGGCGGTGAAGACGGGGACGGGGCGTGACGGACCGCTAAACCTAGACAAATATTGAGGAAAATGGAGCTTGGAGGTCGAGCTTGGAGAGGAGAAAGCTTAAGTAGTGTGGCTCGGGCATTCCATCGAACACCTTGTGTGCATAGGAGGTGAGCTAGAGCACCACCAAGCCCTCTCCCCCTCGGCGGCCAGAAAAAACAGAGCAGTGTGCTCTGCTCTTACGCGAGGGGGTATATATAGGCACCTCATTGGTCCCGGTTGGTGGCATGAACCGGGACTAAAGGGCAGCCTTTGGTCCCGGTTCATGCCACCAACCGGGACCAATGGTGGTGGGCCAGGAGCGAGGCCCATTGGTCCCAGTTCGTCTCACCAACCGGGACCAAAAGGTCCAGACGAACCGGGACCAATGGCCCACGTGGCCCGGCCGGCCCCCGGAGCTCACGAACCGGGTCAAATGCCACCATGGGTCCCGGTTCTGGACTGAACCGGGACTAATGGGCTGACCTGGCCTGGACCTTTGCCCCCTTTTCTACTAGTGTAAATATAACTTAGAATAGATTATGTAACTGAGTACGTGTCTTGGAAACATTACTAAAAGCATGACTTCTTCAACCTCTTGCTTGGCATAAAAACACATTATCCCGAGCATGCATTATCGGCGATTCTAACATTACAGGTGGTGTCCATGTAGTCTTCCAGGTGAACATGGTCACTAATAAATATAATACATGGAGGAAAAGATCCAGAATGTGCTTCACGTGAATAAACATATGTGTACCCAGCAAAAGAAAGGATTAAACATTTATGACGTAATTGAGCAGATAATAAATCTTTTTGTGTATGAGCTCTACCAAGGAAGGACAAGATACTTATGTACTTTCAAAACAATATTATCACACGAAAGCAATGTGAGATTACAAATTGTCAGAAAGTGAATGCTCCCTTAAAATATGTAAAAGTCGAAAGATTTAAGTGTAGTGCTTGGAGTTCATCTCAACAATATATAGGGGCGGGTTACTGAAAATCCCACTATTTTGAATTCTGTTTTGGCCTCGATACAACGTCTTCTCAAACCATAGGGATCACATGCCAGGTGTGATATAGAGATGCAAGGAATAACAGAGCTTCTCCTTCCAAAAACATATGTTGGTCCCTAGTATTACCTAAACATGCATTACTTCAATAAGAATAGCAAAATAATTTTGCACACGTTCTAGCTAACAACAATGAATCAGAGCCTGTCAGATTAAATATCGAAGACAATATGTTGGAGAAGCATAAAGAACATATAAAAGATACATGTCTCCACTAATAGAGATTCCGAATTAACTTGCATAGAACATATCACATGTGAATAGTGTGTCATGTATATATCCTTACATGAAAACATTGAACAGATTGGTAGCCAAATATATCATCCATCAGGAAAAATTGCTACTTCTCTAAAAGACTTACTGTTTCTCTATCACCACTACGACTGATCTTGCTGAAACACTTATATTGTCAAACCAAACATGTCCATATGTCACTATTCAGTTTATAATGTATTCGTATATTATAAGTGATTTAGGAACATCTTTTTGATGAAAATACATCCAAGATGGTGTGTACTGATTAAGGCTGGAGTCAGTACAACTTGGAGGGATCATATTACATTCCAAGTCGACAGGCCCGTCTCGTAGACCGCATAGTGAAAACAAATGACACAGAAATTTACATAGAAATAATGCACTCAATTAGGGAGAAAAGTGTTTTTCCACATACAAAATAATTTTCTGAAAGCTACAGCAGTACAATTTTCTATATAGGTTGCAGAGGGAAAGGTGAAGCCAAGTAAATATTAGATTATTATCTTTGAAGGTTGAGGCCCATTATCTGATGTTCGTGTGCTGCCATTGAACGGAGAGCTGAAATCTTTCAAGTGTGGCGCCAAGATAAATACCGCCAGGCATGTTAAAAGTCTATCCCGCAAAATTTTAGACAATAATGTTGATAATGGCAATGTAAACTATTGTGCAGTTTATTCTATTTGAGGGATGGATGAAGCCTATAATATCTCACGTGTCAGCATGAATAGTGGAATCAATATATGTATCAATGGACGAAAAATATGATAGAATTGTGACATGAACTCCAGACACTTGTGTAGGTTTATTTAAAGCTTGCAATGCAGACCATGCAAATGCAATTACCTAGTCCATCTCTTGAAAAGTAGGGAAAATAGAAATAAAATTAGTAAAGTTACAACGATAAAATTAATCATAAAAGATATTCCTGAACAAAGCGATCCGAGCTACCGTGCAATTATATTAGCATTTTGCTTCCTTCTGATAAACAGAAGAGATATATATAGCATTCATATGTGTATATACTAACAAAAATTTATATCAGAGATGCTCCTTTCTTCCATGTGAACTAATAATGTACACCCTCAACATGAATATAAAGGCCTCTAGTTCAGTATTCAAACCATTTTCCTTCCTTGAGAAGTAGGTCAGTATATTTTTATGTGTCGTGTAGAATGTATGGCCAGGAGCGTTATCCTCGGTGAGGCTGCTTGGGTCGTGTGCAACATACGACCTGAGAGTATGACACAAACTATGAAGACACTGTATGTACCTCATTCAGGTTCTTGTGTCCTCGCGTCACTGAAATTCCCTTACATACACGTGCATGTACACTACACATCTCATGTTGGCTTGTTTTTCAAAGATTTTTTTTCTGAAGCCATCAAATCATTAATTCACCGGTAAAAAGAGAGAGAAAACATTAGTATCCAATCCACTGGAGCGTCTAAACATGCAGCCATACTGGATCGATGTCCACGTACTCCAGCCATGCGGGGTGCATGCTGCAATTGTCCTCCTCAAAATCTACGGCTGCATATGTTTCCCAATATTTTAGGCGCCTGTCTGTCATCTTTTTTTGCAGGCAGCAGTCTGTGTCTTCGATAACTTCACACCAAAATACACTAAGTAGAGGAGGGTTTGTACCTGATTTTGGATCTAGTGACCTGTCTGCACAGTCCAGTCACGCTGGTCGGTAGATACCTGAGAAAGGAAGCAAGATTTTTACCCGCCTTGCAGAGTGCTCTACTTAATCAAAACCTGAGCTTTCTGCAAGTACAATTACAGCCTTAGCCAAATGACATGATGGTTCCGTCTGCTAGCTAATAGAAATTGGATAATAACTGAGAAGTTTCTACTACATACAATGATTGAGAGACTGAGAATAACCAATTCATGCATTCTTGCTGAGACAAAATAATGTGAACAATTACCTCATGGAACAGTTGCAACTTTCTCTTGATGAGACTGCACGTACACCCGTAGGCAGTCCTTAGGAAAAATTTCCACAATAATTAGAAAGATCTAGCCATCTACATGCCCAGAACCAATTTTTCTGGCTTGATGAGATTTTACCGATGACATGTCTTTTTGGCGGGCAGGATATCAAGCAAATCTATGGGGCCTCTGCAATGAATACAACAGGCTGAAGCATATAGGAGGAATTTAATGAGACAGATTTACTTGTCTGCAGAGTGGGTGCAGGATTGAAGGGAGATAAACTCAAATCGTTTTTGGGGTGTGATCTGAATGTATCCAATAGGCAATTACTTTGGGAACAGGGAGGCTGGGAGGTCACAGTGGATCCCATTCACTGCCTGTGAGCAATCATGAGCCATACCTCTAACTTAGGCAATCAAGGAAGAACTATTCCGAAATGTCTTTGTCAGATCGCATCTCCAAAGTTCCAGCCCGCCATGGATTTTGCTTCCCATCGCACTAATGTTGCTCTTCCCCCTTCGTCTGCATCATGCTTTTGTTCCTTCTATTGTGCCTGCTACCTTGCCAGGCGACCTTCTATAAACTATGGAGCGGGAGCTGCGTGAGATCTTCACATCACAACGATGGCGGCGGCGGCGGCGGTGCGTATAGTAGAAAGTCGTAGGGCAGCCCCCACGTGCATGTTTTCCAAGCCCATGAAACATTTTTTTTTTACTTATACGGGAGAATTAAAGATTTACTCTGGATCTTACGGTTATGGCTATCTTTTTTTTTTTACCTATAATTCCTTGCATGCGGGGCAAGAGGGGAGGAGAGATTGAGATTTTAGACGGGATAGGTGAAGTTTTTTTAAACCCAAAGCCAATTTCCATGTAAGTAATGGCAATGGTGGGTAATTTTAACAACTTAAATCGAATGGCTATTAATCGTTAATCCACCAAATAGATGGTTAGATCTTTCTAATTATTGTGGGAATTTTAATCTATTTCTCTTTTTTGTGGTTAACCCGTCAAATACAATTTATATATAAATAGATAGATGCAAATCCCGTGCATGGTAGAATCTTTATTTCCTCAAAGTACTATAGTCCATGATAATCAACGAGTTCCGTACATATTACTAGTACTAGTACGTGCTAACTAAAGCGTCTCATGCATGCATACACAACCGAGAACTGAGCATACAATATATGCCTAGCTTAGCCATGCATATACAACCGAGGCTACCGTCTACGGCGCAAATTAGCACTTGCTGCACTCGCCCCAGCATCCCATGTGGCATTGCTTGTCTTTCCCATACGCGCACCGGTTGCAAGCTTGGGCGTCACAGTCGTTGCCGCATGCACTCTGGGCGGCGCCGTCGCAGTCACAGCCGCCGCCGGGGCAGTTGGCCGTGCACTTGTCTTTCTCGGCGGCCTTGCACTTGCCGCAGAGAGCAACATACTGTTCACATTCGGTGCATTTGCTGGAGGCTCTGCACGCCGAATAGCACGCCGGATACGTAACCGAGTAGCAGTGGTGGCGCCGGGACTCAGAGCATGGTGGGTCCCATGGCGCCGGAGCCGGCGCCGGCGCTGATGGTGGTGACGGTGCGGGCAGTGGTGGCGCCTGTGCCGGCCCCGGGGACGGGGACAGACAGTGGCCAGATGAAGGTAGAACCAGCATGGCGAGGACGGCCGCCATGAGAGCGAGGCCAACTGAACCTGCGGAAGCCATTAGTTGGAAAAGAAGAGGGACAAAAATGTGAAGATCGACTTACACAGATGTGCGTATGAAATAGGACAAGGCAATGCTATTTATAGGCATAGCCCGAGATCCTAATTGTAGGCTTATAGCTAGCTAGCATGTAGTACTACTACTAGGACTACATATCTAACTAATCTTTGTAAAATGAATCAAGTTGCATGTTAAGATCTGTTACAAGTTGACATATGTGCAGAGATCGACGAGGGAGCAGTGCTGCTTATCTTGACCGATTCATCGCGTTGCATTTTGAGATCTGGGCCGTGCATGTTACAAAGTTGACATGCTGAGAGAGCAGTGCTACTTATCTTGACCGATTCATCGCGTGGACTTTCTGCCAGTCTTGGATCTCCATGGAGAAGAACACCACCTTGATTAATTACTCGAATGTCTCCCGAAACCTTACATTTTCAAGATAGTTTCGTGCGGACAATATATTGTGAATATCCACAATTTCTTTTTTTGAAGATCGACTTAAGTTGGTGCACGTACGAGAAATGAGAGAAAGCACAGAGTTGTTTCTAGGCACAGCCAAGAATCTCACATGTATCTATGTACTGCGGACTACATGTCTACATATCTATAGTATGCACAATGCATCAAGTTGCATGTAACGAGTAGCTGACGTGCAGAGAGGACGGATCAATATTTATACTATCCGACGGCCACCTTGAAATGCTCACCTTAAAAGCGGATGCGGATGCGGGTTCAGAACGAAAATTATCCAATGGATAGGGAAGCGGATGTGGATTATCCAGTGTTTTTACGGATAAACCGAGGTTACTAAATAAGATTATCCGATAAATATAGCCCAATTGACAAGCCCAAATAAGAAATTAGTCGGGCACTAATTAACTAGTAATTATGATCGCCGCATATAAATAGGGAGCAACTAGTTAACGAGCGATCCTTCGGGAGCCTCGCAACGATCAGCGTCACTCGGCGCGCTCTCAGCCATTCGCCACGTGTCGCGCTCTGGACGCTTCCTTCGGATTTTGTTTTTTTCATTTTTCCGCACGCGTTTTCGGCTTTTTAAACGGGTTTTTTTCGGGGTTTTTCGACGTTTTCGTTTTTCCCCGGTCTTTCTTAGCTTTTCGATCAAAAAAATCTGAAAAGTTTTTTTGCGCAAAAAAACACGTTTTTTTCCTTTCGCGAAAGTCACGGTTTTTCTTCCGCGAGAGGCACAGTTGTGCTTTAGCGAGAGTCACGGCCGTGTCTTTCGGAAACGAAAAAAACGCGTTTTCTGTTTTTTTTTCTTTCGCGAGAGTCATGGTTTTTCTTCCGTGAGAGGCACGGTTGTGCTTTCGCGAGAGTCACGGCCGTGCCTCTCGGAAACGAAAAAAACGCATTTTTTATTTTTTTCGTGAGAATCACGGTTTTGCTTCCGCGAGAGGCACGGTTGTGCTTACGCGAAAGTCATGGCCGTGCCTCTCGGAAAGAGAAAAAATACGCGTTTTCTGTTTATTTTTCTTTCGCGAGAGTCATGGCCGTGCCTCTCGAAAACGAAAAAAATCGTTTTCTGTTTTTTTTTCTTCCACTGGAGTCACGGTTTTGCTTCCACGAGAGGCACGGTTGTGATTTCGTGAGAGGCACAGGCGTGCCTCTCTCGGAAAGGGAAAAAAACCGTGCTCCCGGTTCCGTTTTTTCGCCCGGTTTTTTCGTCCGTTTTTTTCGTGAAAAAAAAGTTCGTCAAAACCTATCAACATGGGATCTAGTTTTGAAGATCTCGACGCGAGGAATCCAATGGTGAAAACGGTTCGAGATTTGGACGCACGGTTTAAGAGATAAAACGTTTTGAATAAACGGATCTATAAAAAAAAGGATAACTCCCAGGTTGCGACAAGTGGCGCGCTGCATGTGCGCCACTTGTCGCGACCTGGAAAAATGGAGTGTTCTTTGCAACGAGTACTCCTTAATTAGTGATTTCGATATAAATACAATATATGACCCTAAACCTAAATAGGAAAGAGGAAACGTTAGGCGTGAGGCCTTGACGTTCGTGAGGAGACCCCTCCACCAGATTAGATCGAGGGAAAAGAAAAAACCAGCAAACGTGCGGGAGAAATCCAGCGTGGAGGGGTGCTAGGGGAAGGACGAAAAAAAACCAACGAAAATAAATCGTGAAGACTATTCATCAATTGCTCCATTAGGAATAGAGATACTAGTATATGATACTCCCCATTACAACGAGCCTAATAGTACTCTAGTATACGATCACAATCACAGCCATCACCCGTTAGCCGTCAGCCGTGGTTGTCACACGTCGTTTTCTCCAGCGCCGCCAACCCAGGGGCAGGCCGCATCTGTCCGGTAAGTCGGCTGTCCTACACGATGGGCAAAGATGTCGGCGACGGTCCCGCTAATGGAGGTGAGCATTTTGTTTGAATGCTCCATGATTTTAGGGCATCAATGGTACGCACCCACAACCACGAGGCCATGCAGCTAATGTTACGTGGCTCTCCTTACACTGGGCTTGTAAGTACTCCTACTAGTCATGGTAGCAGAGTACACTGCCGTGATCGACGCCGTACACGGCGATGGGAAAATCAAGTGCGCCAACGGGATTCACGTCGAGACGACGGTCTGCATGTGCACCGGCCGGGGCCAACGCGCTTACTTGCACGCACGTATAGGACTAGAGCGATCATCTCTGGTTCCGTACTTCTGGTTACTTTGCTTCCATGCACGTACAGTCTTATCCAACTACTCCCTCAGTTTAGAATTACTTGTCATAAAAATAGATGTATCTACAACTAAAATACTAGATATATTTATTTTTTGAACGAGTAATTCCGAACGGAGGGAGTAGCTAATAGCAACTTAGTTTCAACTCTAGCTAAAACTCACGCAAGACACCAGGTAGAAAATAATGAACAAGAGACTCGCAACGAGCTACACTAACAAACTAAGACCAAGTCGCGTCTCACTTATTTCACTAACTGAAGAAAATCCTAACTGACGAAACTGAACTTGAACATCTACAACTACGACTGTCGACACAGATTTCTCTTTGAATCTTTGACAGCAGCTGCTAACTTTATATTATGCGCTGGGATAAAAAATTATGCTCATATTGTTTGCATGGTAGAAATAAAATCATGTGTCTTTACATGTATCACCCGATATTTTTTATCTGTTTCCGTTTTGAATCCGTAGTCCGATATAATCCGCATTCGAATCCGCATCCGGTCATTATCTGCTCCGCTCCGAATCCAAATATATACATATACATATGGTAGAGGATATGGTAAAAAGCATTATCGGATCCGATCTGATCCATTTACATCCCTATATAGCTAGCTATCATGTACTAGCTAGGACTACATGTCTAATATTTATCTATGTAAAATGAATCAAGTTGCATGTTAAGATCAATTACAAGTTGACATATACGCAGAGATTGATGAGTGCGTATTTTCATTTCTAGATCTGCGACGTGCATGTTACAAAATTGACATGCTGATGTAGCAGTGCTACTTATCTTGACTGGGCACGATTCATCGCATGGTTGTTCGTTTGGCTTGGATCTCCATGGAGAAGAACACCTACTTAATTGATTACTCAAATGTCTCTCAACATCCTTTTTTAAGCCTTGCTTTTGAAGACAACTTTGCGTAGAAAATATAATTAAGGAAAAGTGGGGGAAATCATATAGTGGAAATATTCCCATGTCGACATTATGCATATGTTTCCTTCAAAGGAATGGAGCAGAATGAAAATGAAGGAAGAGTTCATCCGGTATAAGTTTCAAAGGAAAAATGCATGAATTTGACAATCCACTTGGACTCTGTTTGTCTTTGGTACAAGGGATTCTAAAAAACACATGAATCGAAAGGGATTGGGACAACATGTCATAATGGATCCTTTAGTTGCCAAGAATACATGAATTTATAATACGAAGTAGAAGGTCGTGTTTGGCTGCACGAAAGGAAAAAAGGCAGGAAGTTTCCCATAGCATTTGATGCATGAAATAGTTGCCATAGAAACAATTAACAAAAATCTCAAGGTTGGACCCGATGGAAATTCTCCTCTCGGATTATTGTATGATGCCTATAAGGTTGACACACGAATTGATGAGATGGAAGGAAAACACCCATCCACATGCCGGCCTTTGTTCTTCTATTCCTTTCTCTCAACTCCAATCACTGGTCCACTTCCCTTTTTTTTCACCCACGCACGCTGCCGCTGGTCCGGTCGCCTACACCCTTGCAAATTGCCGGGGCGGGCCGGTTACCGACTCTATCCAGGGCCACAAAAATCTCTATCTCTTCTCCTCTCCTCACTGAAACCTTCTGCCTATTTCCTGCGGTCGCACGTGCAACAAGAACTGGCGGCGGCACATACATGAGCTTGGTGGCGCACGTCGGAGGAGCTATGGAGCTCGACCATACGAAGGGTGGTTGTGGATGTGATCGATCACACGCGTTAGAGGAGGGGTCTAGGGTCGTTGGCATCACACCCACACCTGCCCCGGTGCATGCCATGGCTTCACCCCCTAGCCTTCCCATTCCCGACGTATCTCATGGGATCCACACGAGGCGGTGCAGGATCTGGTCGAAGAGGGCTTCCTTGGAAATCCATGTGACTCCGGTCAACA
>NC_041386.1:707817669-707841651 GCF_002162155.2 Triticum dicoccoides | reverse complement strand
TAACATCCTTGATTTGTTATTAGTTTGGATATGAACAATGCAGAAATTTGAAAAAAAAATACATGCATAAGTGCAATTTGGCCCCTGCAATCAATTTTTTTTGTCATTTGGCCCCCCTAATCTTAATTTCCTGGCTCCGCCACGACCACATTACCGTTCGGAATCCAGGGTATGCGGCTCCCCTCCTCGAATGACTACGCCAAGGCCAGCAATGACTACATCAAACGGTACGCCGCCGCCAACCTGGTGGTGTTGACGACGAGAGCAGCCGGCGACGATATTTTTTTTCATATTCATGTGCTGCCATCATTTTTCTATGAAAGACATTTGTGTAAAAGATCATTTTCTGTAAAAAATGAGACGTGCACGTGCATATGTTTTTTCAATTTTGGAAATTGCTACTGGTGGCGTGCGAGACAAAGAGCTCGTCTTTCATTAAGTCAAGAATTATTATTACAACTGTGAATTTACTTATTGAGCAGTTTAATGCTAAGCATTAATCATTCCATGGTAGTCATCTCATACATGGATACACATTTGACCCTGGCCGAGCGGCACAAGCTATCTATCTACGGCCCATTGCACCCGCGCATGCACTCAGCCGTGCATAGGGCTGGAAAAAAAGCTCGAAGCTCGCGAGCTAAACAAGTAGCTCGTGACTCGGCTCGAATCGACTCGAACTCGAAGAATAACGAGTCGAGCCAAGCTTTAGTTTAAGATCATTTATAGACCAAGTTAAACAAGCCAATCTCATGAGTACTCGTGTAACTCGTTAGGCTCGATACAATAGATCAGCCACTCCCAATACAAATAAAGATCAGCCACTAAACAACCTACATCCTAGGCGCACAACCCAAGGCCCAGCCGTTGAAGGCCTAGCCTCCTAGAAGATTCATGCGTTACAAGGAAACTACAATTGTTTAGTGATATATATGTTTAATATATACATAATCATTTTCATCATAATTGAGGGCTTTATATTTATATCTTTAACGAGCTTAACAAGCTAAACGAGCCAGCTCGGGAGTTACACGAGTCGAGCCAATCTTGGGTTTGAGCTCGTTATAGTAACGAGTCGAGTCGAGCTAGCTCGTTAAC
The DNA here is from genome assembly GCF_002162155.2 of Triticum dicoccoides. Classification (NCBI taxonomy): domain Eukaryota; kingdom Viridiplantae; phylum Streptophyta; class Magnoliopsida; order Poales; family Poaceae; genus Triticum; species Triticum dicoccoides. The sequence continues at coordinate 707,840,553 of NC_041386.1, read as the reverse complement.
GAAACGAGCTCTAGCGAGCCGAGCCGAGCTGGCTCGACTCGGCTCGAATTCCAGCCCTAGCCGTGCAGGTGATCCGGCACATCTTACTTTGGTTTTCCGGGCACTCTAAACATTTCACAAATAAGGCACAAGTGGCATCGCATTCGGTGGCGCCGCAGTCACACCTGTCGCCGGTGCAGTTGGCCATGCACTCGTCGACGGTGGTCGTGCAGTCGTGGCAGAGGCGAGGTTGAACCAGTAGGCAAGGGCATTTCCCATTGGCGGAGGCCATGCACAACGATCTGCAGGTTGAGCTCCCGAACGATTGAGCACAGGCCCCGCACGATATCGACGGTGCCGGAGCTGGTGGTAATGATGTCGGTGCGGGTGGCGGTGCCCCCTTTGCCGGCGGCGGCGGTACCGGCCCCAGCGATGGACAGCGGCCTGACGAAGGCAGGACAAGCATGGCGAGCATGGCGGCGACGGCGGCCGCCTGGAGAGCGAGGCCGGCTGAGCCTGACGAAGCCATTAGAGAAGAAGAAAGGTGCACACGAAAAACTGTGCGCTGCGTACGAACTACTGGTAGGGGAAGGCACAGTTACTTATAGTCACACTTCACACCCAGAGATCATAGTTGTAGCTAGCTCCTATCATGTAAAAACTATGCATCAAGTCGTGCACGTTACGAGCAGTTGACATGCATGAAGAACGAATCAAGTTGCATCTTGAGATCTGCGCCGTGCATGTTACAAAGTTGACATGTGGATAGCTTGGTACTTATCTTGACCTGGCATGATTCTTTTTTTTTAGAAAAGAAGGAGGACCCCGCCTCTGCATCTGGACGATGCATGGAGCCACTTTATTAATTATTCACACAAGACCTTACAAAGTTATATAACAATAAGACTAAAGTTACCGTCTAGGCAACATGTGTCGCTACTCCTATTCCATTGATGAAGGGATACTAATAGTCTGGACCACCAGGCATGATTCCTGACACAGACTTTATTTCTGCTTGTCTTGAATCTCCATGGACAATTTTGCACGGAAAATACATGTAGAGCCCCAATAGGGGGCTGTTGTTCCCTTCAAGAGGATCTCGACACGAGCGAGCGTTCTCAAGGAGGCTCATTCGAGGGAACTGCACCACTAGAGAGTGTTTCCTCAAAAGACCACTCCTTAGAAAAGTTTAAAAATTGTCGTGCTATAACTGAGAGATTCGCATGCTACTACACCAGAGAGATTTGTCACGCTAAGAAGAAGAAAAATTGACATGCTACAGTAAAAAATACTCCTTCTGTCTCATAATATAAGACGTTTTTACAAGCTAACATTGTGGGACAGAGGGAGTATCTGGCGTGTGTTTTTGAGATTTTGCCACGCTGCAGTAGAGAGAATTGTCATGCATTTCAGAGATTTTCCATGCGGCTATAAAAAAAGTGGGAATTGTCATGCATTTCAGATATTTCAGAGAGTTGTCATGACCACGCACCTAAGGCTATTGCTCCAAGGCTGTTTGCCTTGTGCGTCCGTCACTTTCAAAGAGGCTCTCTATGACAACATGTGGGTGCAGGACATGCACAGACTGAACTCTGAGTAGCTTCTGGATGATCTGATAATGCCCTCGGGGACATAATTCAGTCGGTCACCCTCTCTAGACAGACTGACATGACCACCTCGAAGCTCAACACTGGTGGAGTTTACTCCATGGTCTCGCCATATGATTCTCGATCTCTTGCACAGGATCCGGGAGTCTAATTTTGCTATTGTTGGGGAACGTAGTAATTTCAAAAAAATTCCTACGCACACGCAAGATCATGGTGATGGCATAGCAACGAGAGGGGAGAGTGTTGTCCACGTACCCTCGTAGACCGTAAGCGGAAGCGTTAGCACAACGCGGTTGATGTAGTCGTACGTCTTCACGATCCGACCGATCCAAGCACCGAACGTACGGCACCTCCGAGTTCAGCACACGTTCAGCTCGATGACGATCCCCGGGCTCCGATCCAGCAAAGCTTCGGGGATGAGTTCCGTCAGCACGACGGCGTGGTGACGATGATGATGTTCTACCGGCGCAGGGCTTCGCCTAAACTCCGCGACGATATGACCGAGGTGGAATATGGTGGAGGGGGGCACCGCACACGGCTAAGGAACGATCCGTAGATCAACTTGTGTGTCATGGGGTGCCCCCCTGCCCCCGTATATAAAGGACCAAGGGGGAGGGGGCGGCCGGCCAAGGGAGGGCGCGCCAGGGAGGAGTCCTACTCCCACCGGGAATAGGACTCCCTCCTTTACTAGTCCAACTAGGAGAGGGGAAGGAAGGGAAGGAGAAGGAGAAGGAAGGAGAGGGAGGAAAAAGAGGAAAGGGGGGCCGACCCCCTAGTCCAATTCGGTTTGGGCTAGGGGGGCCGCGCGCCCTGCCTCCTCTCTTTCACCACTTGGCCCATGAGGCCTATTGCTTCTTTCTCGTATTCCCGTAACTCCCCTGTACCCCCGAAAATACCCGAATCACTCGGAACCTTTCCGAACTCCGAATATAGTCGTCCAATATATCGATCTTTACGTCTCGATCATTTCGAGACTCCTCGTCATGTCGCCAATCTCATCCGGGACTCCGAACTCCTTCGGTACATCAAAACTCATAAACTCATAATATAACTGTCATCGAAACCTTAAGCGTGCGGACCCTACGGGTTCGAGAACTATGTAGACATGACCTAGAACTATTCTTGGTCAATAACCAATAGCGGAACCTGGATGCTCATATTGGCTCCTACATATTCTACGAAGATCTTTATCGGTCAAACCGCATAACAACATACGTTGTTCCCTTTGTCATCGGTATGTTACTTGCCCGAGATTCGATCGTCGGTATCCAATACCTAGTTCAATCTCGTTACCGGCAAAGTCTCTTTACTCGTTACATAATGCATCATCCCGCAACTAACTCATTAGTCACATTGCTTGCAAGGCTTATAGTGATGTGCATTACCGAGAGGGCCCAGAGATACCTCTCCAACAATCGGAGTGATAAAACCTAATCTCGAAATACGCCAACCCAACATGTACCTTTGGAGACACTTGTAGTACTCCTTTATAATCACCCAGTTACGTTGTGACGTTTGGTAGCACCCAAAGTGTTCCTCCGGTAAACGGGAGTTGCATAATCTCATAGTTACAGGAACATGTATAAGTCATGAAGAAAACAATAGCAACATACTAAACGATCAAGTGCTAAGCTAATGGAATGGGTCAAGTCAATCACATCATTCTTCTAATGACGTGATCCCATTAATCAAATGACAACACATGTCTATGGTTAGGAAACATAACCATCTTTGATTAATGAGCTAGTCAAGTAGAGGCATACTAGTGACACTATGTTTGTCTATGTATTCACACATGTATTATGTTTCCGGTTAATACAATTCTAGCATGAATAATAAACATTTATCATGAAATAAGGAAATAAATAATAACTTTATTATTGCCTCTAGGGCATATTTCCTTCAGCTATTGTGTGGACGGTTAAAGTTGGCAGAAGTTTAAATTCTACCTTTTTTTAGAACAAGTTTATATTCTACCTATGGCTAATGATCTAGAGCTGTAACTGGGCAGTTGATCGTCTCTTTGCATAGGCTGACCCAAAGCTGGGCAGACGGCCGTGTTAGCTGGGCCGGCCGGATAGCACGCAGTCACGACATGACCCAGGCTAAATGGGCCAGGCCCAGCACGCGGAACGCCAGGGGCCGTGCCTGCGCTTGGAGGCTGGGCGGGCGGGCCAGCAGGGCATGGCCCATTTATTTTTTTTTTATTTTTTTCTGAATTTTATATATATATATATATATATATATATATATATATATATATATATATATGACAAATTTTTCCTACTACCGGGTGTAGTTACTCCCATTTTTGTTTGATACGTTCTAGGTAGTATCTATCATATTGGAGTGTATGTACGCGTAGTATGTAGTATATAAGAATGTTTAGGTAGTATATATACTACTTTTTTGATAGTATGTATCATATTTTGTGCATACTCTATTTTACGTACAAATATGTTCGTATTTCACAAATACAATAAAACCATGAGCTCAGTTGCAATGTTTTCATATAACTCACTTTGGAGTATCTTAGATATAGTATATGAACATACTAAAAATAATAAAATAGAATATATACTACCACATGATAGTATATTAGAAATGGGTGTAGCTACACCCGGTAGTAGGAACTATTAAACAAGCCAGCGTGTGAAATGGGCCGACGTGCCAGCCCTATTAACTAACTGGTCGTACCTAGGCCTTGAAGGGCAGCACGCAAGCCGGCACGGCACGGCCCGCTTACTAATCATGCCCCCGTGGGCCATGTCGTGTCTGGCACGATTACCATGGGTCGGGCTGGCCCGTTTAGCCAGCTTGGGCTGGCCTTACTCGGCAACCTACCCCTTTGTGACGGAGCTCCCAAGATGACAGTTCACCTACTCCCTCATTGCACTTTTCATTCGAGGGTATGCATGGGCCCTTCTCCATACCTCCGAACTCTCATGCTTGTGCAACTCGTGTAGATGCGTCCACGACCTCCATTAAGGCATGGTGGTGTAAGATATGAGCCACCACGCGATCGAACTCCAACAAGAAGCAAGCTACCACTGCATGTTTCGTTGCATGGAATCTCTCAAAAGAGAAAACCGAAGAACCATTGAGTGATTGAGAGCCACGCCTGAGGTTGTTGCCGGCCTAATCTGGGACGAGTCAAAAACTCTTTTGGAAGGGACACGGTTAACTGAACATGAGTATTTCAGTCCTTGCGTGATGTACAGTTGCCCGTCAAACAAATGATGCTCAAATTTGGTGGTGAAATGATATTTGAGGATCTCGAGACAAAAAAATAGATTATCTAATTTTAGTCAAACTTTTTTTGTCTAGATATCCTTGAATGTCATTTGGCCACTAAATCTTGCAAGTATACCTGGCCAAACCTCGGGCCGGGCCGGGCTTCGGGCCGGGCCTAGCCAAGCCCGATGCAATAAACCCATGCCCGGCCCGGCCCGGTCATCGGGCTTGTTTTCCGGGCCCGAGCCCGGCCCGAACACGTAAAAGCTCGTCGGGCTCCAGGGCGACCCGGCCCAACCTTCAAAAAAATGCAAAAACGATGGGCCCAGGCTCAGCCCGGCCCGGCCTTCGGGCTCAAAATCTAGGCCCTGGGGCGGCGTCGAGCTGGGCCGGTCGGGCTGGGCCGGCCGGGCCGGGCTTCCCATGGCCAGGACTACTTGCAAGTACCTAATACATTTGGACATGCTCGAAGCCAAAATTTTCAGATTTTTTTAATTTTGCTAATTGTTTTCAGTTTTACTATTTTTCGTGGGTGCAATGCACCCAGCTTTACAAAAAAACTGTCCCGGAACCATTTGGTCAAGTTCGAAGCCACAAATTTTTCAGACTTTGTTTCTGCTATCTTTTTTATTCTACTGTTCTTCGCAGGTGCGGTGCATCCCGGTTTAGCCACAACTTTTCCATAATATTTTTTATTTCGACTGCAAATTTATTCAAATAGCCACAACTTTTCCATAATATTTTTTATTTCGACTGCAAATTTATTCAAATAGCCACAACTTTTCCATAATATTTTTTATTTCGACTGCAAATTTATTCAATTAAATACGTATGGAGCAGTACATGTTAAATATTCCATGAAAGTAAATGATTTCCGCACGTATTCCTTACACCATCCATCCCATCATGTAAGACGTTTTTTGATACTCCCTCCGTCCGGAAATACTTGTCATCAAAATGAATAAAAGGGGATGCATCTAGATGTATTTTAGTTCTAGATACATCCCTTTTGTCCATTTTGATGACAAGTATTTTCGGACGGAGGGAGTACTACATTAGAGCATCTCCAATAGATGCACAAAAATCCCGCGCCCTAAAATAATTTTAGCGCACCACTGTAGCACTTTTAGTGCGCCGGACCCAACATCACTTTAGCATATGCCCAAAAACGCGCGCCCAAAAGAACACACAATGTAAATTGTGAAGCTCGCACAATTCAATGCCTCAAATTTGCAGCTTTTGATAGCGTTTTTCAGCGCGCGCCCAACTCTTTTTTGCGCGCGCACAGTTTTATAGCTTCTGCTGGAGCTGTCCGGCGCCCAAAAAACCCGGATTTTAACGCGCGGCCCAGTTTTTGGGCGCCTGTTGAAGATGCTCTTAGTGTCAAAAAAACATCTTACATTATGAAACCGGGAGGGAGTAGATACTAAAGCTAGCATCTCATACATGGATACACAAGCATACATAGTTGGACCATGCAATATATGCCTAGCCCCGGCCGGCCGGCCAGCCAGCAGAGGCGCTACGGCCCATTGCACTTGCTCATACACTGGCTTCTGCAGCTGGTCAGGCAACCCTGCTGATGCCCGCGCACGCACCAGCTGCAATCATTGTAGGAACAAGTGACGGTGCATGCTTTGTCGGCGACGGCGCCGCAGTCACAGCCGCCGTCGGTGCAGTTGGCCGTGCACTCGTCGATCTCGGCGGTCTTGCACTTGTCGCAGCGACCTTGAACGAAAAGGCAACCGCATGTCTCGGAGAGGGGGGCTGTGCACAACGAATAGCACGCCTGGCTCCCGACCGAGTAACAGTCCCCGCACGATACCCGCGGCGCTGGCGCCGGGGTTGGCGCTGGTGGTATCAGTTCGGGTGGCGGTGGCGCCTGTGCCGGCGGCGACGGTGGTGGCGGTGCCGGCCCCAGCGACGGACAGCGGCCCGACGAAGGTATGACCAGCATGGCGGCCACGGCGGCCGCCTTGAGAGCCAGGCCGGCTGAAGCCATCAGAGAAGAAGACACAACAGGATGAACTGTAAAGTGTGCTCGTGTACACCGAGTATGGTTGTACGAACTAGCAAGAGAAGGCATAGTTATTTATGGGCACGGCCAGAAATCATACTTATAGCTAGCGATCATGTACTGAGATTACTATACGTTACGTAAGATGCATCAAGTTGCATGTCGTGCATGTTAGGCTGGCCATAGTGGGGTAACATAAGTAGTATAGTAAGATGCATCAAGTTGCATGTCGTGCATGTTAGGCTGGCCATAGTGGGGTAACATAAGTAGTATCATGCACTTGAGACTTGCAAACATGCTTATGTGGCAGGCAATTAACGAAGAGAGAGATGGTTATAGTAACATAGGTAGATACTGTAACATAATAAATGTGATGCTACTATGTGTCATGCACGGTAATAAATGAGACCACCTATGATACTAATCTATAATACTATGCACTATAGAGGTAGTAATATAGACTAATAACATATGCATGTTACTAGTCTAAGTTACTCCCCACTATAACCAGCCTTACAAGTACTGTTGACATGGCTGCAAAGAGGATCGATGAGTGCATATACTATGTAGAATGCCTCAAGTTGCATCTCGAGATCTGCGCCATGCATGTTACAAAGTTGACATGCAGGGATAGTACTTATCTTGACCGGGCACGATTCCTGGCGGACTTTCTTTCTGCTTTTGGCTTGGATCTAGATTATTGACTAAGGAGGGACCGGGATGCTTTTCATGTTATGGCTACCAAGATCCGAGCTACTGCCACCTCTCTTCTGCAGCTCCAGTCCGGCGGCTAAGATTTGGTGGTCCTTTTGTCGTCTCTTCTTAGTCTGCGGCCTGCGTGCCGTGTACTAGCCTGGGAGCCATGTATGTTTGCTTTTCCAAACTTTTGTATTGGGCGTTGATACTCTTGTGTGATTTGTGATGTAGTTTCGTTGTTACTCTGATGGCTTTATTTATAAAGTCGGTCTCTCGCCTTTTCTCTAAAAAAAAGATCTCCATGGAGAAAAAACCTACTTGATTAATTACCCGAATGTCTCTCAAAACCTTACTTTTGAGGACAACTTTGCATGGAAAATGTATTTCCGGGGTGGAGAAAATCATAGGAATACAAATTTTCATATGACGACACCACTCATATGTTTTTCAAAGGATTGGAGCAAAAGGGAACGGGGGGAAATTACATTTGATCCGACAATCAACTTGGGTCTCTTTGGTTCACAGGATTCTAAAAACACAGAATAAGAATGGATCAGGACAACATGCCATATTAGATCCGATATAGTTGTCAAAAACACATGAATCTACAATAGAAGGTGTTTGGTTGCACAACAGGAAAAATGCAGGAAGTTTTCCATAGCATTAGATGCATGAAATAGTTGCCATAAAAACAATAAATTTTTTTGGCTAGATGGAAATATTCCACCGGACTCGTATGCAAAATTTGACCTTAGGAGTAATTCCCATGGTTTGCAATCTTAGAAACCGAACAATTAATTCATGGTTCGCGATCTTACAAACCGAACAATCTTTGTAGAGAAAATCACGAAGAAATGGAATCCTTCAAAGCTAGTATGGAACTCCTTTTTTTGTGAAATAACTGGTATGGAAGTCCTTTGAACCAGATAGGCTCGACCTCTTTTTCAAATTTCTATGCACGAAGATGGAGACCGAGATCCTTAGTGGCATAATAACATTCTAATTTTACATTTTTCATGTAGTTTCACTTTGATTTGATTGTGGTTATTAGGATTATTATTATTTCCGATTCTTCTACACCAAACACCCAAATATGCCAAATTCGTGTCTTTTTCAATCCTCTATTTTGCGCATACATTAATATTGCATTGCCACATTTTCCATTTTAGAATCATGAGAACCAACAAACCCTAAAAGTTTACATATTTTTTGATTTAAAGTCATTGGGATTTGGTCTGTTGGGTTTCAAAAACTTAATGTTACCAAAAATACTATGCGATAAATTATTTTCAAAATCACAAATTAAATATGGATCCCGATTCCTCGGAAGGACTTGTTTTGACTTCTAGTTTGCCATGGATCTCCGTGGAGAAGAACACACACTTAATTAATTAATTACGCAAATCAAAATCTATGGTCAAAACCTTACTACTTTTGGGGACAACTTTGTGCGGACAATATATTTAAGGGGTTTGAAAGAAAAGTGAAGGACAATCAGGAAAACAGACGAATTTTACAATCCAGATGGGGGCTCTTTCGGTCACAAGATTCTAAAAGTGCAGGAATAGAAAAGATTCGGATAACATGCCATAATGGCTCCTACAAGTATCCAAAACACATGGTTTTGTAACAGAAGATGCTTGGTTTACACTAAAGGAAATATTCCTGAACATTCCATAGATTTCATAGAAACATAGGAAAAAATCCTTGAGGTTGGACTCAATGGAAATCTTCTCTGGAATTGCATACAAAGTAGATCATAGGAGTGATTTCTATATTTTCCAAACCTGAAAAAACAAACAGCCCGTATAGGAAAATTCCCTAAGAAATGGAATCCTCCAAAATTTGTATGTAATTCCTTTGAAAACTAAATAGGCCCGACTTCTTTTTTAAATCCCTGTGCACAAAGATAGATATTGGAGTCCATAGCGACATATTATCATTTGAGTCATACTTTTCACATGGTTTGACTTTGATTGGACCATGATTATAATGAATCATGTGTTTTCCTATTCTTGTAAACCAAACACCCAACTTTGTAGAATCATATAAATATTTTGTACGGATTCAGCTGCTTGTAGAAAAACGTTAACATGCTTTGAAAATATATTCATAGATTGTGAAAATGGTTATATATTCCCAAAGACGAACATGATGAACTTAATTGTGTCAAAAATATATTTTTTATCAAAAACTCAAATTAACACCAGAAGAATTGGTGAATATATAAATCCATCTTACTCCACCCATTTTGTCTGCAAAAACTGACTTGTATTCATCTCCACACGCACACCTTACTCCACCGATTTTTTGTGTGGGAAATCAATTGACCATGTACCAGTACTGCAATGTACCTACCAACCACACCAAAAGATTCTTGTGACCTAGCATGAAAATATTTTTGTGGTATAGTACCTGAGAATCTAATCTGGCACTCATGCTCCTATACACATAAATGTACCCAAAAAATGCTCCTGAGATTCATTTAATCTTGCATTGAGTGTCGTTTTAGAGGACATAGACAAAAGGATGCCATCAATTTGTAGCACATGGGCATCTATCTTCAGGACAGAGCCCTGGCTCATTTCATAGGATCCTAAGGAAAAAATACAAACCTTGTTGCGAAATGTGAAGGAAATTGGCATTTGGCACTGAATTAATAGGTTAGTCTAGAAATATAATGATATTTGATATCTAAACTATGTCATTGTGATATAAATATAGCATGAAGCAAGCAAAAAAGTATAGACACAAAGTATAGACACAAAGTATAGGACATATCAGTGTGTCTTTGGCGGTGGCCAATATATATTTATAGGAGAACCTACAAAGTCTCGGGTCGCGATCACGATCCAAATCGACTAGATTTACAACTCGAAAACTTACTTTTCAAGAAACCAATAAACCTACCGGCCAAGACACCAAAATATGAAACGACAAAAGGAAGTCGAGCTCCTGCAAGAGCACAAATAGGATTTCGGCAGACCGTTCACGCGCATGTCGCACGCCCGCACCCTTTGCTCCGTCTCGGCCCCGCAAGGCGAGCGTTGTGTGGTATTCTCTTTCTCTCCTCATACACATCATTTAGTGGAGTGGGGAGATTCCACTATATAAGTTGGTCTCAGCAACATCCACTTCCATGGTGGGACTAAAGATCTCACCTTCTCTCTTACCATTTATTCATGGGTCTTTGAGAGTTATTAGAATTTTAGTTGTTGAGTCAAGCCCAAGTATTCTAACACGAGACCCATCCAAACATTTGCTCTTTGAGATGGATTCAAGCATTGTGAATTAGCATTCTAATGCATGTTAGGGTTTTTCCTAATACACGCATAAATACTACTTTATGTTAGTTTTCTGTCAGCGAACATCGAGAGAGGAGAGAAGGATGGCATTCATGTAACCTAGCAGGAAAATATTTTTGTGCTATAGTCTTGAGAATCTAGACACAATCTGGCACTCATGTTTCTGTACACATAAATGTACCCCAAAAAATACTCCTGAGATTCATTTTAGTCTTGCATTGAGTGTCGTTTTAGAGGACATAGACAAAAAGATGCCATCAGTTTGTAGGACATGGGCATCTATGTTCTTTTTTTTTGCGGGAAATGGGCATCTATATTCATGACAAATTCATGGCTCATTTCATAGGATCCTAAGGAAACAATCCAAACCTTGTTGCAGAATGTGAAAAAAACTAACACTTGACACTAAATTAATATGTCATCATCGCATGTTGCATGCCCGCACCCTTCGCCCCAACCCACAGCCTACTCATGTGATCTTCTCTTCCTCTCCTCATACCCATCATTTAGTCGAGTGGGAGACTCCATTATATAAGCTGGTCTCACACCACCTTCACTTTCATGGTGGGACTAAAGATTGCACCTCCACTTTTGCTACTTACACATCGGCCTTTGAGATATTTTCTTAGGATTTAGTATTGGGCCAAGCACAAATATTTTAACACTTATGGGTGGGGGCGGGTTTTTTATCACTTATGGGTGGCATCGGTGGATAATATTTTGCAACTTTAGGGGCAATTTCGATGACGTACCGCCAGAAGCAATAGCCCCTTTATTATTAGATAAATATGTATAAAAGGTGAATTTTATAGGATGGTAATTTGACCCGCAATGGTGTATGTCATTGAGTAGACAGGGTGCGTGGAAGCTAGTTGTCCATGAGGTAGAACCATGAATTGGTTGTGAGATTTTATGGATTTCAGCTCCAGCCTATCTCAACATGTTATATATGGAATTTGATTAGAAAAATATATAGAATCTGAATATGATGTTATTTTACCTGTTAGCCATTTTAAAAATACTATCTAAGGTGGAATCTTAATCAACAGTGCATTATCCGTCTTTCTTTCATATCGGTATTGATCCAAATTGTGGATGACCATCTCAGCAAAATCAGAATTGGAGACGAAATTGAAGATCACTTGCCTGTTTCTTTATACGTATTAAATCTACATGCAAACCGTGTTTAAATAGAAGACATTTGAGATCTTGAACTTGCGCTTTTGTAGGCAAAGACGATCTTTGTTTGGGACGTAGCTACAAATACTCAGATTATAGACATTTTTTGTAAATTAAGAGTGTGTGGTATTCTTTTCTCCCATTGCAACGCACGGGCCCTTTTGCTAGTAAATTATAAAAAATGAAAATGTCCATCATGAATTTAATAATGTTAAATAATTCAAATAATGCTTTAAACATGTCTGTTTCCGTAAAAAAATGTGTCTTGCATTTTAAAAAAATGTTCAAGCATTTTAGAACAAATGTTGTAATGTTTTTAAAAATGATTATAAATTGTAAATTAATTTTTTGCATAATGTAAGAAAATGTTTCGTACCATTCATAAAAATGTTCATGAAATTATTTTAAAAAATGTTCACACAACTAGAAAATATGTTTGTGACATTTTTAAAAAAATGTTTAGGCAATGTACTCGTAATTTAAAAAAAACAATCATACATTGAAAAATGTTCAACAATTATTTGAAAATGTTTTAAGTTGTATTCAAAAAAAAATCTTCATCGTGTATTTGAAAAATATTCAACGTGCATAAAAAAATTACATGTGTATATGAAAATTTTAAAACGTGTGTTAAAAAGTAGACATGTATTGAAAAATAAAGAAAAAGTGAAAAGAAATGGAAAAACAAACAAATGAAAAGACAGAGAAAGGGGATAAAAATAGAAAAATAAATAAAAGAGAGGCCAATGAAAACCGTAAAGAAAAAACACAAGCAAAGGAAAAAAAACCGCATGGAACCTAACCAAACCGGTCAAGACCGATGTAAGGTTCCATGTTATTGGCCCGGCCCACCGTACCGCTCGCTTGAGGTGAGGAGCTAGTGAGGCATGGGCCTAGCGAGTGAACCATGCGCGGATATGGGATCTCTCTCACACTGGCCTCATTGGGCTAAATCGTGGTCCTTTCGCTGGAGGCCGCTGGTTGTTCGTGTGTGCACACGGGGCGGTCTTCTCTCATGTCAACCATGTTTCCACTAGTTTTGTTGCCATCATTTTTCATAAAGGAGAATTATCCCGAGCTTCTGCATGAAGTGATGCACACAGCCATAGCTTTGTTTCCACCGTTGCTACGAAATTTGAATTTGAAAGCGATGGCTTTTGTATTTATGTAGTACAATTGTTTTCCTAGTTCTGTGTCATGTTTATTTTGATTTAGTTTGTGAATTTAAAAATTCAAGGCAATATTTTTTATATATTGCTCATTGTGTTATTTTTTCATGTTTTTTTATATATAATTTGGGACGCGGACGGCTGTGCTTGGGGCGTTTATCCCCACCAAAATGTCGGGGCGGGCATTTGGTTTACTTCACCTTCGGCGGCCGTGGTGCCTGCTTTGCTTTGTCGCATTCAGCTAAATAATAACTTGGTAAATCCACCCGTTATCCACAAAAGAAAGAAAAACTTGATAAATTTCTTCTTGTCATGCATGGCAGCTGAAACCCACGTGGAAGAGGCTCGTAGTAAATATAGCAGTAACCTTTACGTGCATTCACCTGTGTACATCAGCCTAGATATTGAAAGCCACTGTCTGCCCAAGGTGCGAACATATGTTCAAACAGGACACTACACATCAAGGACGCCCGATGCCGAGGATTCAGACACATGTGAAGTTGTGCGTAACACTTAATTCCATTCAGGCCATTTTTGCAATCAGGGGTTTATTTTCCGAAGTATACTCGATGAGGAAGTTACCATCTCATGTCCTGAAAAACAGAGCTAAGCTAAGACCTTGTCCAAACATGCAGATAGAAAGCCAAGGAGAAGGAGAAGAAGCCATCATCTCCGTCGATATTTCCCCCCTATTTAGTTGTACAGAAGCCCTGATCTAAGAGCATCTCTAACATATCTCGTATAAGTTGACCTTAAAAACACGTAATCGTTTCTATGGTGCGAAATTGCCCTGGACAAAGCAGACCCCGTAAAAAAAACGGTATCCCACTATAGCCCTTTTTTTTCATTTTTCCTCCCGTCCCGGCAGAACCAGTCTCCAGCCACGGCGTGCCTCGCCCCGACGCCGCCCACCTCGCCCCCGGCGCTGCCCGTTCCCGGCCACGCGTGCAGCGGAGGAGCCCTGCGCCGCCCGCCCTGACCGCGTGCTCCCCGGCATGGCCGTGCGAGCTCCTCGGCGCCCCCCTGGCCGTTCTCCGGCGCCTCCCCGCCCTGGTTTGGGCTGCCAGTGGCCTGCTCTGCCCTGCCCGTGGACGTCCTCCCGTCGGCAGTGGAGGTTGAACCGGCCGCTATTTGGACCGGCGACGGCAAATTCCGGTGTGCGGCGACGGATTCCGGTGTGTTCCTGGTAGATTCCGATGAGGTTTGACCGGTTTACGGGTTGAATTGTATATTGCCTTTGAAACTGTACATATGAGGTTCTCGCGGATGGATTTTCAGTGCCCTTTAAAAAGTTAAAGGACCGAACGAGTTTTACAGGATCTGCTAGGCGCCATGTTTTCGACCGAAACTGTAAACACTTTTTTTTATACGGGTTTGATCACTTGAAGGGGTATGCTAGATATACTCTAATAGGGCGTGTGATTTAATCATGGACGCACAGACGGTAATTACCTATCCCCGGCAACTAACACACACAAAAAAAGTACAACGGTCTTGTCCCTGTCAACCTTAATTAATTAACAAGACAGTGTACTGAATCATCTTGGCGTCCTCCATCGCTCGGTTGGTTGACTTGACCCCAAGTCTTTGGCCTCATTCGCGCACGGCGCGCAATCTTCTCAGAAGACGGCTACACAGATTTGGCCGGTGATCTTTCCCTTCTTAGCCACGCAATGCATGGGTAATTTCTGTGCACTTTGCAAAAGCTTTGGCAATTGCTTTTTGTTTTTTTAACGCACTCAACCTCAACCTCGAGCACCGGTGATGCGAGGTGCCACGCGGAAGAACCGCTGGTTGTTCAGATACTGTCCACTGAGTCCAGCACCGGAGGCACGCTGGTCAAAGTTGAGGATTCAGATAGATAGGCAAATGTGACTGAAGAAGAGGTCGTTTTCACAGTTGGGAAGAATCCAATCCAACTGTCGAATCATAAGACACTTGAGCTGTATCTGTATACCGAACTGCACATGTAAGTTGGGCTGATGTGGGAATGGGTTCTATGATCTGCAAAAAGATGTGTCCAGATTGGATGCTCGAGAAGCACACTCTTCTGTGCTGAGGATTCAGATAAGACATGTAACGGTTGGGAATTTGACTTGTGAATGAAAGCATAAGACAGTCGATCGAGTGCTGACGGGTGACACAAAAGTGTGTTGTGTTTCCCTACTTCTGGTTCCGGAACTATTACTTCTGCTCGCGCCACTAGAATTAACAATTAAGTGTGTCTCTGTTTCTTTGTTAGCTCAAGTCGCAAAAGGATTTATTTTTTAAGTTGCAATGGGATTATTTTTGGGATAAATATATTTTTTGTCCCTAAACTCTTTCAAAAGTATAGAAATAGTCCTTGAATTCCAAAACCCGCAAAACATAGTCCCTCGACTTTTCAAACCGGATTAGTTTAGTCCCTCATACCGCTTCGAGTGGTTTCCATCTGACGTGGACACGGTTTTGACCAAAACTTGACACGTCACTTAGGTTTGACTGCCACGTCACAGTCCATGTTATTTTTTTCGAAACACGGTCCACATCACCAAGTGTCCCCAATACGCCTGAGCGCGGCGAGGTCGGATCAGAACCCCGACAGCGTCGTCCATGACGGTGATGCGGTGGAGATGAAGCACTCGAGCGGCTAGAGGAGCTCGTCGACCCAGGACGTGGCGTTGGCAGACGAGTGACTTGGCCTCCCTGCCCGTCGAGCTGCAGTCTGCGCCCGGCGCGACGCCGCTGACCTTCTGGACAGGAGGCCATCCGCGCACACCTCCACTTACGGCGTTGGCCACGCATCAGATCGTATGCAGCGGCACGTAAGGTGCAGTCCAGGGAGCAACACGTCGCAAGCGTGTGTATTCTTGGCGAGATCGGATCAGCATGTTTTTTTTTTGCAGGCATCTCTGGCGGGCCAAATCAATACGTACGTGAACGTATACCTGCGTGTGCCGGCGGCTAGAATTAATCCAACAGCTAGTCTGCACTTCGTGTTTGAAAGAACTCGACTGGCCGCCGCACGCATGCACGCGGGCCAAGCACCTCAATCTCCGGCGCATCTCGCGCTCCTTCCTGGAGCACGCCTGCCTCGCAGGAGACCCAAGGCCGCGCCCAGGTCGTCCTCTACCCGCCGCGGACGAGCTCGGTACTGTGCCCATGGGTGCCGCCCATGGCACGCAGTCGCCCGCCTACGTGAGAGCAACTAGAGCTCGCCCTCATCGTCCGACATATTCAAAAGCGCTACAATTTGCTGGCCAGAGCCACCCCGGCCGCGCCCCAGAGCTCCTCGCCTACCTCGTTTCCGACGGAGAATCGCCACCACGACCGCGCTGGAACCAACTCCGAACTTACGCCATGGTGGCGCGGACGATCCCAGGAGCACCTGGTGGTGCTCTCTCCCTCTGCCAGCGCGCGTCTGTCTGTGCGTGTGCATATGTGATGTGCGAGTGAGTGTGTGCTGGTGGGTGTCATGTGCGTGTTTGTGCGTGCTGGCGTGTGCGCGCCACCGGCGATCCTCGCCGTGCCGCCTGCACCCAGTACGTGCAAGCTCCACGTCACCTTCTTCTTCTGTTTCTTGGCGCGCGCCAACTGCTCGTCAAAATGCTCAGCTGAGCTTAAAGATGGGAAGGAAGAAGATTGCCACGTTGGCAACGCTGGGTCAAAACCACGCCAACTCAGCACGAAAACTGCTTTTGTTGAGTCAAGGGACCAAACTAATCCGGTTTTCAAAGTTGAGGGACTAATGTTTGCTGGTTTTTGAGTTGAGGGGCCATTTCTATACTTTTGAGAGAGTTCAAGGATGAGAAATATACTTATCCCATTATTTTTTGGCACTTATGCAAAATGGCCGGTGCGAGGGAGGGCCCGGTGTTTGATGAACATTGAAGTGAGGCCAACCAGGACATTATCTCCTGAGGCTGAGACCAGACTGGATTAGAGTTAGCTTGCGGTTGCGGGAGACTCCTGAAGAGTATGTGAAATCTGAGTCAGCATATAGTATCAAACATAGAAGCTGGCATCCCATGTCCTCACCTTGAATCATGTACAACCACGTTAGGATAATGTCATCCACCCGGATCCGGCATCTGAAAACAGGCAGATACATATCAGGAAGCTAAGGAGAAGAAGGCTGGGAAGAAGCTTTCTCCGTACGTTGTCTATTTTCTCTAGGTGACCAACTTGGCAGGAGCCCTGCCTAGTTATGGATGTATGTACAAAGCTACGTACAACAAATGGTAGTTATCTCCACCAACTACTGACACAAAACAGTAGCCCAACGCCTTGTCCCTGTCAACCTGAATGAATGAATGAATTAGCTAGGGACACAATGAGCCGAGGGTCCTCCATCATTAATTTCGGTTGGTTGTTTATGGCCTTTCCATGGCACCATAGCTCTTAGATAGTAACATAACACATTTCAAGACAATTTTGCTTATGTGTCATGAAGTTAATGAGGAGAGAGATGCTTGTGATAACATATTATGTTACTGTAACATAACACACCCCGAGGTAAAATGAGTCTATAGCTCAATTAATGAAGGCTTGCATGTTATCATTTATATGTTATTACCCATTATGAAGGTAGTAACATAGACTAGTAATATACTCCCTCCGTCCGCCAAAGAGTGGACGTCTAGGTTTTCTAAGACAAAATGAGGATTTTGCAAAAAAGCCCTCCCACCACTCAATTAAGGCGCCACACCTCTGCTACTGTTTCGATTCCTGCAGCAGTAAATGAGAAGGGAGAAGTAAAACAGAACTTTACCAATAGAATTTTGCTCCCGCCACAGTACTTCCCGCCAGCAACAACTAGTACTAAAAATTAGAGGCGCCGGATTACAGAAATTAGAGGCGCCAAGTTTACAATTTCAGTAGATGAAGCGTCTGTGCCCAGCTATAAAGCCAGCACAGTTGCACCAAGTAAAACAACACACACACAGACCATGGCCATTGACTTGAATATAGCACCAGGAGAGGGAGAAGATGAACATGAGCCTCCCTTGCATGAGGAAGTGCTCCAGTTTGGTCATCACTTCGATCTGAACATGAACCCAGGTACATCTTGATCATCTTTTCATTTGTTCCCCTTGAACATGTGCACATGCTGATGTTTCTTCTTCACCGTAGAGGACGAACATGAGGCTGCCTTGCTTGAAGAACCCCAGGTTGGTTTTGAGCCTCACTTGCATGAAGAAGTACTCCAGGCCGGCCATCAATTCGCTGGAGAAGATGAACATGAGCCTCCCTTGCATGAAGAAGTACCACTGGCTGGACATCACTTCGATCTGAACATGAACCATGGTACATCTTGACCATATGCACATGTTCAATTCTTCTGCATACTGTAGCTAATCATGATGGTGTCTTCATGTAGAACATGAGGCCGACATTGCCCATGAAGAAGAGGAACATGAGGCCGATGTTGCCCATGGAGAGGAGGACCTGCATGAATCAGATGAATCAGGTTAGTAAAACAATTTAGTTAGCACATTTGAATGTTTAATTACGATCTTATTCAACTACTCA
This sequence comes from Triticum dicoccoides, assembly GCF_002162155.2. Classification (NCBI taxonomy): domain Eukaryota; kingdom Viridiplantae; phylum Streptophyta; class Magnoliopsida; order Poales; family Poaceae; genus Triticum; species Triticum dicoccoides. Next base: position 707,821,856 of record NC_041386.1, on the reverse strand, counting down.
CATAACCTCACCTTGTAGACGATGAACTTGAAGACCACGGTGGTTTTTTCCAGAGCATGGAAGAGGAAGTGCAAGCAATGGATGAAGCTCTAGATAACCTTCATGTTGACCCGGAGGACTATGGTGTGTATGCCGGAGATATAGAGATTCAGTTTGACGAAGAAGAGCTTGATGATTCAGAACCGCATGAAGCCATGTACGATTCAGCACCAGATGAAGACATGGATGTGGAGCAAGAAGATAATGAACAAGTTCATAATGAAGACAAATACAAGAATTTAACAGATTTGCAAAGGACTGGTATTTATGAAGAATTGCTAGCAAGAAGTGTCGACCGGAGATTAAAGAAGACCACAACCAGAGAAGTTGCAAACATGTTCCAAGTTTCAGTGTACAAGGTCAGACGCGTTTGGAGGAGGGTGAAGGAGTGTCTTCGACAAGGCATATCCGTTGATGTACGATCAAGGAAGCCCAAAAATTGTGGTCGCAAAAGGATTGTAGTTGACCTTGGTAGGGTTCCAGAGATTCCTCGGAGTCAAAGGAGAACTATACGTAGTCTTGTAAGAGCTTTGGGTGTGAAGAAAAGCACATTACATAGGATGTTTACGGAAGGCTTGCTAGATAGGCATTCCAGCTCACTCAAGCCATATTTAAAGGAAGCAAACATGAAGGCTAGGCTGCGGCATTGTCTCTCTATGTTTGACACGCAAAGTTTGCCAAATAAGCCCACATTCAAGGACATGCGTAACATATTACATTTAGATGAAAAGTGGTTTAACACCACCCAAAAGACCATGAAATTCTACAAGCTGCCATCAGAAGAAAACCCACATAGGACTGTGCAAAATAAAAACTCCATTGGAAAAATAATGTTTTTGGTTGTAATAGGAAGGCCTAGATATAATGCAGAAGGTATTTACATTTTTGATGGAAAGATAGGCATTTGGCCGTTTATCAAAAAGGTGAATTTCAACCTTTACTCTTTTATTTATTAGACACATCCATACTTGATCTAACTTGAGTTGCGTTGTTGGTTGTAGGAGCCAGCGCCAAGGAAAAGTGATAATCGTCCAAGAGGGACGATGATCACATGTCCCAAGTAATGACCCAGGTTTTCTTAGTGCCGTTGCCCAAACTGGGCTTGATATTCGCCTCATGCAACAGCCTGCGAACTCACCGGATATGAACGCTCTAGACCTTGGCCTATTTTCTTCACTACAATCCATGTCAGATAGGCTAGTCTCTAATAATTTAGATGAGCTAATCAACAATGTGCAGCACGAATATCATGCTTATGATGCCGATAAGATAAACAGGATTTTCCTTACACTACAGAGTTGCTTAATTGAGGTAATGAAGATAGGTGGAGGCAATGACTACAAGATCCCTCACATGTACAAGGATGGCCTAGAGCGTACAGGAAATCTACCTGATGTTTTAGGGTGGGATCGCGAACTCTATGAGAGCGCCATGCAGATCATAGCCGACTAGAAGTTGTAATAGTTCTTGCTTCAATAGTCAAAGTAATTTTCATGCCAAATCTGTTCAATAGTCAAAGTAATTTTCATGCCAAATCTTTTCATGCCAAATCTGTACAGAAAGTATAGTCACCACTTCAGAGACCAGGACTCATTCATCAAGAAAACACCTTATTTATGCAACAGATCATCATAGTCATGTCTGTCATTTAACCACTACAGATTGTTCATATTTCAAATTTTCAGGATACACAGCCATACTTAGATCTCCCTCTACATCACCACTAGGACTTGCATTAAGTTGAACGCCAGTAACTAAAAGCCAAGATTTGCATCAAGCCAAACTTACAGAGCTAGTACTACTTGCTGGTCTTTTCGGCGACATGCCCAGCACCTGCAGCCGCGGTATCCTGGTCAGCACCAGGACGCACTCCTGCTGCCGTGCCATCTTGCCCAGCACCTGCCGCCGCGCCGTCCTGGTTAGCCACAACACCGGCTTCACCATCACCCACTGCATCCTCATCCGGGTCGACAATCTTGGCTCCGACACCGAACCGACGCCGCCGACTGACGTATGAGGGCGAGGGCGACCACGGTCGGAACCTGCCTGGACGCGCACGGACGGGGCCCCCAGAACCAGATCCGCTGCGGTCGCGTGCTGCGTCGCCGGCCGTCGCGATGGCCTTGACTAGCTTGCCATCGCCGGATTTCGCTCCTCCGCCCTCTGCTCCGCCTGCCATGGCTCCAGTGCGATGGACGCCACCTCGCCGGCTGTTTATATGGACGGGATGCCATCGATTTGGGGTGAGAGGGGGAGGCCCTGGATTGGAGGTTGGACCGACGGTGATTTGGGATTGGATCGAAGGAGAGGATCGTTGGGGGAGAGGAAGAGGATTGGGGAGTTTGCGTGCGGTGATTCAGTTGCGCTGGAGTGATGCTTGAGGCGTGGACCAGGGGGCGAATGCAAAAGTACCCAGCGCAACGCAGACGTACACTTATTCTGGGAAAAACGCTGGCCTCTAAACGTCCACTCTTTGGCGGACGGAGGGAGTATGCATGTTATTAGTCTATGTTACTCCCCACTAGTATCATGCAAGACATCATTTATTAAGATGTAGACACATTTTGCCTTGGGATGTGTTATGTTACAGTAATATAATATGTTACTCTAACCATCTCTCTCCTCAGTAAATACATGCCATGTAAGCAAACTTTTTTTGGGATGTGTTATGTTACTTGCTATGTTACTCCCACTATGACCGGCCTTAGCCACACATGGTTACGGGGGCAGTTGCGAGATGGCACACCTCATCCAGACGACGCGGAAAACAACGGCGAAAACAGTACAAGATCGAGAGGAAGAAGAAACAAGACGAGCTGCATGCCGGATGAATATGGAGTGACCACCAGGCGAATCGCAGACAGAGATGCATCCCACGAAAGGTGCATTTCATTTCATCCTCCAATGGTTAAACCGACCGATGATAACTGGACATTAACTGACTATCAACAGACATGAAACAGGGGAGCACGCTGGTCAGTGCTGAGGATTCAGACAGATAAATAGATAGATACGCAAAGGCGACTGGGAAGAAAGAACAAATTCCATTCGGGTCATTTTCACATCACGTTTGGAATCGAGCCATCGGATCGCAAGGCGAAGGCACTCGATGCGACACGTTACTTCATATGCATCTCCCTACTTGAAGGTTTACTTCTATTTTTTGCTCCGGCAATTTTTGTGCACATTGCTAAAGCTCCGGCAATTGTTTCTGTTTTCAACGCGCTCAACCTCGACCTCGAGCAACGGTGATGCGAGGTGCCACGTGGAAGAACGAACTGTTTTTCTCGCTGTCCATATATGATATATTAGTAGGCCACACACATACATCAGCCACTACCTATGCTTGAGCTCTACGCTGAACAGCACATGTAACTTGGGCTGATGGGGAGTGGGTTCTATAATTAATCTGCAGAAAGGCATGTTCAGACAAGACAGCCGATGGATGTGAGCTGCCTGCCGCACTCCCAAGCACTGACTGGCGACGGCAATACACAGGTTACAGGTGTGTTTCCCCATCTCTGGTTCTGGAATTATTACTACTTGTGCTCGCGCCGCTATAATTAAGCGTATCTCTGCTCCTTCGTTGCCAGAGAAAATATCGTAATAGTGGAATTAGCCCTAGAATTTACCCTGCTGGGAGCAGAACATAGCAAACGGCAGCCATTCGAAGCTTCGCCTGTACTGTATATCCTACCTGATGTGCTGTGTCCGGTGTAGAGTTCCAGACATCGAAAGCCGTCGCTGTCTGGTCTGCCTAAGGCTAGTCATAGTGGGGAGTAACTTAGAGAGTAACACTAGTCTATGTTACTACCTCCACAATGGATAGTAACATAAGTGTGATAACTTATAAATCTTCATTTATTGTTTTGTAGACTTATTTTGCATTGGGAAGCGCTATGTGATGGTAACATATTATGTTACTCTATTTGACTTTCTCCTCATTAATTACTTGACACTTTATCTTTTTTGCTTATGTGGCATGTATGTTACTATCTATGTTACTCCCACTATGACCAGCCTAAGGAAGTAAATCTGGAGTGACCACCAGGCGAATCGCAGACAGAGATGCGTCCCAAGAAAGGAAGTACATTTCATCCTCAAACCGTGAAACAGATGACTGACTGAACACGGACAGGACACAGCAG
>NC_041386.1:707814025-707817310 GCF_002162155.2 Triticum dicoccoides | reverse complement strand
CGAGGGGCTTTCTCAAAAAAAAAAAAGGAACGAGCGAGGGGATCCAGTGGATCACGGCATCGGCGGCTCGGCTCTTATCCTCTCCCTCCTTCCCTCTTGCCTCGAACCCTAGATATCCATTCTTGTAATCTTCCCTGTAATCGCTACCAGATCGAACCCTGTGAGCGATTCGCTGCTAGTAATCGAGAGATCCACCTCCACCCTCACATGAGCACACCGGCCGGTCAATTCCTCAGGATTCAGATAGAAATTAAGGCAAAAGTGACCGTGAGGAACAAGTTCCATTCATGCCATTTTCACACCGCATAGGAATCAAAGTAGTCGGATCGTAAGGCACTCGATGTGACATGCTCGCGAGCTCCGACATGCCAAGGGTTCAACCGCATGTGAAATTATGGACAACACTTTCTTCCATTCAGGTTATTTTTACAACAACCAGGGATTTATTTTCTGAAGCCTAGTACACTTGGTGAGCGAGCCACACAGATTAACCTGAGGAAGTTACCACCTCATGTCCTGAAGACAGAGCTAAGCTAAGCTAAAACCATATCCAACTAGGCAGACAAAAAGTTAACAGGGCGTGTAATTACCCCCACCAACTAGCACAAAGGCACAATGCCCTGTCCCTGTCAATCTGAATTAAGAACACAATAGGCTGAACGAGCTTGGCATCCTCCATTGCTCAGTTGGTTGACCCCAAGTCTCCGGCCTCTTCTTCCGTGGCACGCAATTTTCCCAAAAGACGGCCATGACGATCTCCTTGACGTTGAGATGTCGAGATCTAGCGTGGCCGGTTCCTAGTCACGCATATGGTATGCGAGACGGTCCGCTGGATCTAGCGTGGCAGATTGCAGACAGGAGATGCATCCACTAGAAAGGTACCTTTCATCCTCGAATGGTTAAAATCGGCACATGATAAATAACTGAACATAAACTTGAATGTGCCTCAAAAAAAGAGCATAAACTTCACTGTACCTACAAAAAAAAAAGAACATAGGCAGGTGACCGCGATGAACAAAATTCAATCAGGTCATCCTCTTATTATGTACTACCAATCGAACTATTGAAAATGGCCGGTCCGAGGGTCCTGTGTTTGATGGGCACTGAAGAGATGCCAACCAGGTGCATGCTTTCCGTGGATTGGACAGGACCTCCAGAGGCCAGACTGGATTAGAGTAGATGGAATGAGACTCCGAAACATTGTGTCAATCTGAGTCATCATAGATCAAAACAGAGAAGTTGTCATCTACTACTAGGATAATGCCGCCCACTTACCATGTAGAAGAGCTGGGCTAGGGAGAAAGGTGATCGCGAGTGAAGCCTTAGACAATCCTTAACTTGTCCTGCTGGGAACAAAACAGGGCGAATGGCAGCCATGAGAAGCTTCGTCTGTCTGTTTGTTTTCCCTACTCAAGGGGAAAAAAATCCACTTGTGCTATCAGCCCCCTGTTTTTCGCTGCTGGACTATTTCGTCTCATTCTTGGAGATGGCTGGTGCAAGAGAAGTTGCCATCGCATGGCCTCAAAAACTGAGCCAAGTTAGCCTAAAACCAGCTCCGAAACGGGCAGATATATAGGAAGAGGGACGGCTCTCCCATTTTAGCCCTCACGTCCCTCACGTCGCTCTCGCGGGCGGCGGCGGGGGAACCCTAGCCTTCACCCCGCGCCCGCCTCCTACACCATCCCCTCCCCTCGCCGCCGCCAGGCGAAGCCCGGTGCGCGTCCGTGCCGGCGGCGCCTTTCTTCTCCTCCCGGCGTGCGGCTGTAGCGCGAGATGCGGCGGCGCGGCGGAGTCTTGCTGTTGAGGCGGCAAGGGCGCGGCGGCCAGACGGTGGCGCGAGCGGGCGGCCAGGCCGTGGCGGCTTCGCGTGGGGTTGGCTTCGGGGCAGCGGCGCGGGCACGGATCCATCGCGGATCTGGTCCTGCGGGCACGGTCTCGGCCTTCCCTGCTCGGCCGGCGGGTCTCGATGGGGGGACTTCTCCTTGCTGTGATCTGGCACGATGGCCTGGATCATCCAGATCCCGGCCGGGATGGCGGCGGCCCGTGCTCGAGAAATGGAGAATGTCAAACAGATCTGGGTGAAAACCTGCTATTGGCTATTGCCAAGGCCGGCGATGGCGACGTTGTCTGTGTCCTTTTCCTGAAGGCATCGCCGTGGAGAGGTTCAAGGCCACTCTCTACTACCTCCAGGGGAAACTCTAAATCAGTAGATCGGATGACGGCGGCTCTCTGGTGTCGTTTCCCCTTTGGGGGCGTCATTCTTGGAGTTGAACACGGGCTCGAGGGACCGGAGGACGGCGTCTTTGGTGGAGCGGTGCTTCATCTTACACACTATTGGTGGCGGATCTCGGCGGTGTGGCGCAGTGGAGGCTTGGCGTCCGATGTGGGTTGACGGACTCGCGCAGGAGGGCAACGCTGTTTGGCGTCGTGGTAGCGTCGATGGCAGAGAGGCCTGGTAAGGTCGATGCGTCAGTTCTGCTCTGAGGATGGATCGATGAATGATGTAGGTGACGGCCCTTGCAGCGTGCGGTGCTCAGTGAGAGTGTGTCAGACCGGTGTGTGACCCAGTCTAGGTAGTGGCTTGGATTGGACATCCGGCTTTAGATGTTAGGCTTTGGTGCGATGTCTGTAGGGTATTAGGCTCGGACATTCGGTATCCCTTTATCAAGGAATATGAGTAGAAACAGGCATTGCCAAGATGGTGGCTTCAGGCTTATTGATGTATTACCGTGTAATGTTTTTGGTAATAATTAATAATATGGCTGCATGCATCATCTTATATCCTCCTTTTAAAAAAAAACGTTTTGCTCCTATCAAAATTAATTAGGACTAATCAGGGACAGAATGAGCTGAACCGATCCACTCAGCTTGGTCCTCCGTCACTCGGTTGGTTGGCCTTGGACCCCGAGAGTCTTTGGCCTTTTGCTGGCACACATGAGATTTTGCTCAAGACGTCGAGACCTAGCGTGGCTGGTGATCTTTCTTAGCCACACACGCGCACACATGGGGAGTTCACTGGGGAAGAAAGAAGACGAGCTGCATGCTTGATGAATCTGGAGTGACCACCACGCGGATCGCAGACAGGGATGCATCCCAAGAAATGTGCATTTCATTTCATCCTCAAAATTGCGAAATCGACACCTGAAAATAAGGCTGGCATCCATGATGATAAGCAACTGGAAATGAACTGACTGTACAGAGAGCACACACCGGTCAATGGTTCAACGCTGAGGATTCAGAATTTCAGATAGATACAGGGACGATTCTAAGGGGGGACGAGGGGGG
>NC_041386.1:707812892-707813792 GCF_002162155.2 Triticum dicoccoides | reverse complement strand
ATGTACGTACACAACGGCTCAGCCCATGTATGTACGTACACAACGGCCCTAATATTACACCTTAATTGCAGGAAGTAGGCGTAGTGGCCAATGGCCCTAATATGAGAAAAAGAAAAAGAAAAACAGCCCACGTGGAAGACGAGGAGTCTGGAAGCAATACGCACGACCACGAGCGAGTCCACTACGTACGCACGGTCGTTACGTTTCCACAATCTGCTCATCCGTCGTTCCTCAGTTCGTGCGATTGAAAAAACCTTCGCTGCCGTCGTCTCCTCGTCCATCCTCTGCATTGAATCTCTCCATCCGCCGAGGAGGGAAGGCCTCCGTCCGACCATCCCCGACGGCGCGACTCCCCGTCGTGCCGATCCGCAGACCGCAGGAGCAGTCCGGCCGGCCGCACACACACGGCACACGGATGAGCGAGACGATCAACAAAAGGTTAGTTTATTTTCATTATTAGATAGATTATTAGAATTCTTGTATTGTCCAATTATGTGTGTAGACATAATTAAAGAGGAAGAGAACTCAGTCGATTCATATTTTTTCAAGCCAATTGGTTCAAGCTGTCGGTCATGTGAACATGATGCTAATTCAAAGGATGTGAACATGATTTCTAACTTCCTCTTTCAATCTACACTTTATTTTGATGTGTACCTTAAAAACAATAGAACTATAAACTAGAACAATAAAAAATCAGAAAATTTTGACTGTCAAATTATGGGTTTGTAGGCATGAAGAGGAAGAGTTTTGTTGAAAACATTTTGTAGCCAATCGAAACTAGTAACGAAGTCTGAAGAAATTATACAGTCATGATTTTCAAGATTAATAGATATGCAAATATATTCATATTGCAGAACCACGATTATATTTTGAGTGTTTAGACCTCACGATATCCCCCCC
>NC_041386.1:707784848-707812667 GCF_002162155.2 Triticum dicoccoides | reverse complement strand
TGATAGATAGATAGATAGATAGATAGGCAAAAGTGATGTCCCATTCAGGTCATTTTCACGTTTTTTTCTTTTCGGAAAGGTAATTTTCACCTTACATACATAGGAATCGAACTGGTCGAATCCTAAGGCACTCGACGCGACACGCTCCGCTCGCGAGCTTCAAATGCATCTCCCTACTTCAGGAAATTTATTTTTTTGTGCCACTAATAGAAGTCTTGTTCCTCCTCTATATGCACTGAGATAATGTTATGTGTTGATAACTAACTGACCATTGTGAAACTACAGACCGAGTCTCAGTTTCAGCCACGTTATGTGTGCCTCCTGCAGCCTTGCTGCGTTCATCAGTCTAGATATCGAGAGTCGTCGAGTCGCTCTCTACCCAAGGTGTGAACTTATGTTCAGACAGGACACTCCACACGAACACCGATCAACGCCGAGGATTCAGACACATGTGAAAATGTGAAGACCACTTTCTTCCATTCAGGCCACATGTGAAAATGTGAACACCATTTTTGCAATTGGGGATTTATTACCTGAGAAAGTTACCACCTCATGTCCTGAAGAACCGAGCCAATCTAAGCTGAAACCATATCCAACTAAGCAGACAAAAAGTTAAGGAGGCCTAATCAGGGCGTGTAATTAATTACCCCCACCAACCAACACAAAAAAGGTACTGCAAAGCCTTCTTGTCCCTGTCAACCTGAATTAACAACACAATCAATGGGCTGAATCAGCCCGGCGTCCTCCACTCCGCAGTTGCTTGACCCCAAGTCTTTGGCCTCTTCCGTGCAACTAGCACGCAATCTTCCGAAAAGACGATCTTCTCGACGTCGAGATGTCGAGATCTAGCGTGGCCGGTTCCTAGTCGCGCATGGTATGCAAGACAGTCTGCTGGATCTAGCGTGGCAGATCGCAGAGATTCACCCCGTAGAAAGGTACTTTCATCCTCAAATGGTTATATCGACACCCCATGAGAAGACTGGCATGATAGATAACTGAACATAAACTTGACTGTACCTCAAAGAAGGAAGAACATAAACTTGATTGTGCACAGACAGGGCACCGTCCAGAACTGGAAGCAGAGTGTGTTCAATGTCCTGAAAAACAGAGAAGAGAAAAGAGCCCAGTTATAGATCAAACCGAGCAAGTTCCCATCTCATGTCCTGAAAAACAGAGCCAATTTAAGCTAAAACCAGCTCCGAAACAGGCAGATATATCCAAAGTTAAGGAGAAATGGCAATTTTCTCTAGGTGATTGGCAGGCAGGAGCCCTGCCTGATTATGGGTGTGCAAAGCTACAAATGGTAATTATCTACACCAACGGACACACAATAGTAGCGCTGCAACGTCTTGTCCCTGTCAACCTGAATGAACTAGGAACACGCCACAGTGAGCTGAATGAACCAGCTTGGGTGTCCTCCATCACTCGGTTGGTTCACCATGGACCCCAATTATTTGGCCTTTTCTTTTCTCGGCACCCAACCAATCTTCTCACGAGACGGCCACAATGCGTCAAGATCGACGCAGGATGTCGAGATCTTCTCAGCCACACGTGGTTAGGCTGGAGCCAGTTTGGAGATGGTGCACCTGATCCGGACACGGAAACGGCGCGAAAACGACGGTGGAGACAAGAGCGAGAGGAAGAAGAAAGAAGATCACCAGGCAGAGATGCATGCCAAGAAAGATATTTCATCCTCGAACGAGCGGACGGTAGTATGTGCACGGACGGTAGTACACAGTCCAGATTCAGGAGCACGCTGGTCAATGCAGAGGGTTCAGAACGGTAAAAGTGACCGGGGGAACAAATTTCATTCATCCAAGGTCACTTTCACAGTTCAGACAAGCAAAAGTGACTTGATCGATGTAACGGTAAAACACAAGCTCTGACGTGTGACGGTAAAACACAAGTGTATCCTTTTCTCTCCTCTGTTACCAGAAAAGGGTCATAAACTCATAATGGGATTATATGTTGGCGTCTGTTCAAAATGGCCGGTGTGAGGGACCTGCGTTTTAATGACCGCTGCTAGCTGAAGATATGACCATTTCAAAAAAAGAAGAAAAACACTGAAGAAACGACGGCGGAGACAACAAGGAGCGGGAGGAAGAAGAAAGCAGACGAGCTGGACTGCTATATGAATCTGGACCATCAGGAAGGTCGCACACAGAGATGCATCCCAACAAAGGTGCATTGCATCCTCGGAATAGTGAATTCGACACCTGAAAATAAAGATGGCATGATAAGCAACTGAAAATGAACTGACTGTACATACACAGGATGACACAGTCCAGAACCAGCAGCACACACCAGTCAATGCTGAGGATTCAAAATTTCAGATAGACAAGCAAAAGTGACCGGAAAGAAGAAATCGAGCCAGCGAATCGCAAGGCACCCGATGCGACACGTCGCGCTCGCGGGATCCGACTCACTATGAACGCATATCCCTACGTCGGTTTTTGCTTTTATTTTTGCTTGTGCCACTAAGAGAAGTTCTGTCGGGTTTTTTTCTTTTTCTTTTCGGCGGGGTGGAAGAGAAGTTCTGTTGTTCCTCTATATATGCTGGGATAATGTTGTCTACTCACTTGCCATTTTGAAACCAGATCCAGATCAGATAGGCTGTATTTATGAAAAATTGAGGTAGAAGGAGATAAGGGGGAGACTTGGAGGCCCCTGATTTTATGAGAGAATGACATCTCACTGTCCACATTTATAATAGTAGGCCACATGAATCACCTATCAGCTATGATCTCATACATCTTGCTTCTCTCAACTTGAATTTGGAAACCACTAAAAAAACTTGAGTTAGGGACAAAGCTGAATCAGCTTGACATCCTCAGTGTCCACATAATAGTAGTATATACGTCAGCCATTACCCATGATCTCACAGATCTTGCATGCTTTCTCTCAGCTTGAACTAGGAACACAAGAAGCCTAATCAGCTTGACATCCTCACTGCCCATATAATACCAGGCTATGCACATCAGCAGTTAGCTATGACCTCACAGATGTTGCCTCTCTCTGCTTGTATTAGGAGCAAGGCTGAATCATCTTGGCATCCTCCATCACTCATCACCATTACTTAACTGTTGACCCTGAGCCCCAAGTCCTTGGCCCTTTTTCTTGGCACTCGATCTTCCGGTGTCGACACTTGAGATCAACACTACTCTGAAAATCTGTCTCCACAAAGATTTCTCTGACGCAACATGTCGAGATCGGTTGCGTGGTCGGTGCTCTTAGCCACATAAGACCGGTGCTGATTGGGCGAGGGAGGGGCCGCGAAAGGGATTGCTACCTAATCATGTGTGTTAATAATCATGTCAGTCTCTGGTTTGAACCTGTCAAGATTCTTCACACACTTGTAGCACCCAGTGGCAGATCAGCATTGAACATAGCAAACTTCTTAACCAAGTGTGTTCAAACATGACCTGTATGGAGCTAATCATGTAATTAGGGACCGTATATTACGGTGTTGTTCTATACTGTCTCATAGAAGAGGATAAAGTATGTTGTTAGATGCAGGTCCATGAACATGCTCCTAGATTCAGAGGGCTGTCTGCATTATTGCCAGTATTATTTTTGCAAAATCAAGCAAGCTACAGGCGGTTTTTATTATGATCCCAAGAGCATAAAATCCCTGTTTGAATTGAGTCCCATGTGACGCGTCTAGTTAACAACCACAGGAGCCACAACTACCGCTAAACTAAACAAATAATAAAGCCTCAAAATGAAGCAACATGTGGTGGATGATGATCATTACAGTCAGGAGAGGAGACTTTGGAGTCGACGCCGGCGCTGCAACGAACGGCGACGTCGACGACCCGCCTGATGACGCAGCCGTGCCAAGTCACCGGGGTGAGGTCAGGACAAGCCAGTTGTGACCATGCAGCTGTTCACAACTGGAACCGGCATGACCCTAAGCACAATTATCACACATAACAACTGGTTAACAAGGCAATCCTGAGTTGAACACTATAATTTAGTTCAGTTGGAGCATGCAGTGAACCTTTTGCTCGCCACCTGTGAAGGACAGGGACAGGATATCTTCAGGCCTAAGTCAGATCTCTTTCTGACCTAATACATGTGTTAATCTATAACTAGTTTTTTCATTGATGGGAAATACCAGGAATTCCTAGTGCATATGTTTATAAAAAAAAGTTGCGGTTTACATATCTACAGGTAAAAAAATTAAAAGGAATGAAGGAGGAAGAAAATAAAGGCAGATCATAAGATCTGAGATGAAAGATCATCAACAGTTAGTTTCAGTTGGGATATGCAGTGAACAGAGACAGGAGGATTATCTTTAGGCCAGGTCTCTTTCTCCCTCTACACATTTTGTACATTTCCCGCGCATATATTTATAATTTGTTCATAAATTTGTATACCGGCGGGGCCTCCTCCACAGCTCTTTTTTCTAGAAAAAACAGAGACGGCGAGAGCGGGCGGCCCGCGTATATATATAAGTAAGCACTTTGGAGGGAGCTAACCAACCAACCACCCCCTCATTAACAAAGCACCCAACCATCCAACCTTGAGAAGGTGAGAGCTCAGCTGGGAGAAGAGAAGAGAACACAGGAGAAGAGCAGGAAAGGGAGATCATCATCAGGCTCTGAAGAAACGGAGAAAAAGTAAGCATCTCTTCCGATCAATCCTCCTGTTCATGATTCTTCCTCCTTCCCCCCCTTTCTCCTCTTCATCGCAACGGAGCTCTGCGCTTCGATTCCGCTCTGCGCCTTCGTCGATCTTCCAAACAAAAAACCCTCCTCAGAAATTGTTACTGCTGCTACTTTTGCTTGTTCTAAAGGGAGAGACAGAGAATTATTTTTCTTTCCTTTTTTGGGAAGCAGAATTGTCATGCTCCATCAAGGAGGTTGGAATGAACCTGCTTCTTAATCAGAAACTATCTTTGATCCCAACTAACACTGGAGGTTGTTGTAGGTAACTAACCGGTGGTTGCTGCCTGACGCCCGGTGGCCATGGCCACCGTCGGGCCACCCGGCGCCTATCGGAGGATCACCGTGCAGTACAGCACCGCCGGTGATGATGTGAACCACGATGACTTCCTCGAGTATGTGATCGGTGATGTTCTTCAACACCAGGTATGTTTCATATTAACATCTCCGCACTTTTCAAGAAAAATTCTGTGGTCAACTGAAACCTTTTTTTCTCAAAAGTAACAGTTCTGATTTGTTTCCTTAGGAGGGCCTGCACCAATCCTTCGGCACAGGGGCCCCTGGTGCATCCTGGAGCATGCATTGCTGCCATGGGGAGAGCAGCAGAGGCACAGCAGCAGAAACCTCAGGAAGTTCAGAGGAACAGATCGCTGCCGACCTCAAATACGCCAGGATGCTGCAGGAGATGGAGGATCTGGATGTGGACACGCCTCCCAACAAAGACGAACAAGACGGTATGCAATTCTTTTGATTCAGTTCAGAGAAGGTACATGATGCTGATCATCATCTGATATATTGGTGTTCTGTGTGTGTTAAAATTCAGACATAAGCTGTGTGCCTTCCCCATCCGACACGGACGACGACGATGATCGCGGCGATGAAGAGGACGTGAGCTATTATACAAACTTATATTTGCAGTTGCTTGTTTGTTGAGCTAGTTATCTGCAGCTTGCATCAAACTAAAAATTCCGAGACCGGTTCGCAGGCAGCTGGGCAGGATGACGATGACAACGACGACACCAACGACGATGTTGATCCGGACAACATGACATATGAGGTTTGTCTTCAATGAATGTCCCACAGTTTCTTTTTCTGTTACCTGTAAAGGCCCCGTTTGGAACGCGAGATTTCTTTGTCAATAAATAGCACGCCGCGGTTGGTTGGTTCGTCAGAAAATTTGTTTGCTGATTCCAGTCCCTTTTTTCTGCAAAAAAAAAATCCAGCAAGGGCAGGAACTAGTGGAATCAGTGGGAAATGAGAGCAGAGGTTTATCAGATGAGCTCCTGTCATACTTGGTGCCATGGAAGTACAGGTCAGGATCAGGGTTCTTCTCAAGGAGGACAAACCATGATGAGTGAGTCCACAACCTTCTCAATCAAATATGAAATCCTTACTGATGATGACTAATCACTAGTGTATTGCTGGAAATTAGTTAATCTTTTGGCAGTAAATCTCTCTTTGTCACTGATGAATCTCTCTGTTTCTTCAACCAATGGATGCAGCACTTGTACTGTGTGCCTGTCAGCTTTCAGAAACCGGGAGAACATCATAACCTTGCCCTGCAAACATAATTACCATGCAAGTTGCATTAGCAGCTGGCTCAAGATCAACAAGGTGAGAGTTAAAAATTGCTTCTTTTTTCACCTTTTGCCGAAGGTTAGAGAAAAGTCATGGCTTTGGGCAAAAGTACAGTTGCTGACATGTGATTAACTGTTGGTGAAACAGACCTGCCCAGTTTGCAAGTATGAAGTGTTTGGGCCCTCCTAGCATGTCATCAGCAGCCAATCGAAGCTCACAAGGCGGCGACACGTCTTCGCGCCGCTCGCTTGCTACGCCTACTCATTCAGTACAAAAGAAAGAAAAGAAAAGAAAAAAACAGATATTTAGTTTGATTTCGCTGTCAAAAGGAAGGAAAAGGCAAAAAAAACAGAGTTTTAGTTTATGTTCGAAAGCAGATATTTAGTTGGATTTCACTGTCAAAAGGAAAGAAAAGGGAAAAAATATAGATTTTTAGTTTTAGTTTACTGTCCCAAAGGGTGTCTACCCCACTGTAATTTTTGGCATGTGCAAGTGTCCTGATGGTTCAGAAGCTTATATATACATCAACTTTTTCCTGTCCTTGTCATGTTTGTACCTGCTATTGTGGTGCTGTGATGGTACACCTCTCTTGGATATGATACTACTTATGATGACAGGCAACTCAAGTCAAACATGATAGTAACAAAGATATCTGAATGTTTCATCAGTCTAAGATCAGCAGACTGTTCCAGCAGCACAAATAAAAACCACAGCATGTCATTGTAGGTTAAGTTAATGCTACAGGGTTGAACTGCTACCGAAGCCAACTCACACTCTCTCAGGTAACCGGAGATTTCATCGATATACGATCACCAGAATGTTCCAGACAGCGAAAAAAGATATGGGAAAGAAAAAGAATAACTTGTGATAATCTCATGGCGATTTCCCATCAATCATAACTCTCGGAGTAGTCAAACTTAGGTTGGCGCCAATGTGGTTTGTCACATGTTCCAGGCA
The DNA here is from genome assembly GCF_002162155.2 of Triticum dicoccoides. Taxonomy (NCBI): domain Eukaryota; kingdom Viridiplantae; phylum Streptophyta; class Magnoliopsida; order Poales; family Poaceae; genus Triticum; species Triticum dicoccoides. The sequence continues at coordinate 707,805,465 of NC_041386.1, read as the reverse complement.
CTAACGGCCCGCTCTCTGAGACTTCATGGGTGATGAGATGGTCGAGATCGTCCATGCCGTGCACAGACTCCGCCGTTGGAGTCAAACTTAGGTCGACAATAACACAGTCTGTCACATGTTCCATGAAAATCCAGTTCTTCAGGCCCTCTGCAGGTGAACAGGCAAAATATTAAAATTTTAAAGTTTGACTTGGCATATTAACCAAAGGTTAATCACAGATCAACTGGGCAAAGCAGGGTTGCTATGGCAAAACTACAATAAGCTACATTTTTAGAACCACAGAAAAAAAAGACGGTGGGGATCATGGAGAGATGGGCCCACTTGTCAGCAAGTGACTTTGAAAGAAGAAGGTGCTATGGCAAACATGAGGACTGCAATGAATTATGGCCTACAATTTAATCAGCTTTGGTGTTCTGCATCTGAAGACTGAATCTATCTGTAACTTCAGTTCAGTGCACAGATCAGCAAATGGATGATAAACAAAATAACAACGAGAGGGGGATTGGTTGTTACACACCCCAACTGCCAAGGATCAGCAATATATGTAGAAAATGCCAGGAAACCAAGCACACTGTGTATATGTAGTAAACAGCTAAAGAACCATATGCAGCCTTTCAACCAAGTGTAATCAAACAGAATTTTTTTTTGGGGTAATTGCTCCTTAATTTGATATGAAAAACAAACGAGGTGAGAGGTTTCATCAAATATGTACTACTGCATTTGCATTCTTTAACTGTAGATACCGCATTGTCAGTATTGCGAAATGCCAGAATGTTTGAAAACTTAAACTAGCAAAAATAAAATATCTAGTGATGTCTGCACTGAGTGTAACAAGTATCGAGACTGTCCCAAGAATATCACAATGGATCAAATCAATAGACTACCAATACTCAGGAATGCTCAGGTAGACCAGAGCATGGTAAAGGAATAAGAGGAAGATGCAAAACTCAGGAAGAAAGATATGATTATCATTATTCATACTGCAAATTACAGGAGTTCAGAGGAAAGAAAGGGTGACGCCATAAAGAAAACTTTAGTATCACAGGATTTACAATTACATCCTTCAGAAGACTCGGTCTAAGTGATTCTACCTGACTTCGAAATCAGTGGTGCCAGCAGTTTCATGTATGACCTTGCTTATGGAACTCGTTTCAACTCTTCACTAACATGAACATCTGGGCATTCATGCAACAACAGTAGAAGGTCCTTTGTAATTGTTTGGAGCATGCTTTCCTCTGGTCGACGATTATCCTGAAGTGTACTCTCGTGAAACAGTTGCAGCGCACCCTGTGCTGAAATTTCTAGCACGAAGTTGTGCAAATCTTCAAGTTTTCCTCTACGCTGGGCATCGCGCATCAACTTTTCTTTTAGACTGTCAGGAAGACTAGCTAATGCACTGCTTGAGGGACAACAAAAGGAAAATATAATAAATGAGAATGACACAAGAGGAACTTTATACAAGAAAACTGTTATTCACACGACCAGAAATGCAGTTTACCTAGTGATCCCCCGAACGAGACCCCACTTGTATCCAACATGCGCAGATTGCCTATGCCCAAGGTTGAACCCCTCTTGGGCAACATCCTTCTGCCCTTCTGTTATACCATCCCTATAGCCCATCTACAAAGAGACCAAAAGCCTTACTTTCAAACTTTTTGGACATCACACAAATTCATGATTCATGATTAATCAATAACCACGGAAGTGAAAATAATCATGTACCTTATGAAACTGGTCCTGCCTGTGGGTCCATTCTCTGTGTAAGCTGGAATCATGCCCTGGAGAATCTGAAGCATCACACCAGGAGTCATCATCTGCAGCAGCATCTTCACCATTGCCTGAATCAAAATTGGTGGAAAACAACTAGTTGTGATGATATGGAATGTTAATATTCCAGTTCAAACAGAATCTACATCGTTAGACACTGTATCCATGTAACATGCAAGGCAACAAAAGACAGACAGAAGGTTGCAGAATCTAGTGATACTACATCAGAACAAGGCTAGGGCATTATACCACAGAAAAAGACTGTAGAGATCGTGGAGAGATGGGCCCACTCGTCGGCAAAGGACTTTAAAAGAAGGAAGCGGTGCTACGGCAAACATGAGGAATTATGGCCTACAATTTAATCGGCTTTGGTGTACTAAATCTGCGGCTTCTGCAGCTATCTGTAACTTTAGTTCGATGCACAGATCAGCAAACGGATGACAAACAAAATAACCATGAGAGGGGACCGGTTATTTCACACCGCAATTACCCAGGACCAGCAATGCCCGCTAGATTTATGTCATGTACAAGTACAATACACACAACCTAACTAGAAAATGCCAGGGATGAAGGCACGCTGTACATGTAGGCGACAGCCAATCAAGCACATGCAGCCTTTCAACCAGAGGTTCATCGGATAGGAATTGAAACAGGAAGCGCGCGCGCTGGCCTAAGAACCCTACCTGGTTCTGCTAGAAACTTGTGAGCGATATACTTATCATGTAGCCGTGAACAGACAGAACAAAGGACACCCAAAAGGTGCTATGGTGCAGGCAAGGACAACATTCCTTCCCAAGTTGTTATGATTTCTGCAAACATGATGCGGCACTAGAAGAAACTATGTGTACCGTACACACATATCCTATCCTGTACCTCTACCCAGTGGTAAGACTACTCGTACTCTCTACGCTCTGCTACTGCTCTGCTTGGTGGATAGTTCGGCGTCTTCTTACCACAGTGCACGGTCGACGCCGGCGCCTCCCAGCGCTCCGCGGCTCGCGCGTGGCCGCCGACGGGGTGCAGTACGGCGGCGGCCTCCATCCCCCTGCCCTCGCCCTCTCCTGTCCCCGGCGGCCTCCGCTGCCGTCCGTCTCCCGCGCCAGCCGCCGGCGTCACCGGACAGAGCAGCCGCCCCGCGCACGAAAGAAGGCGATGGGTCGGCGAGTGAACCGCGGCTTGGAGGGGGGCGACTGGTGGAGCCGGATTCCGGCGGGGGTGGCCGGCGCCGTGTGAGATTTGGGGGCCGGGGAAGAAGAGGACGAGGACGAGAAAGCTCGCGTCTTTTTTTTCTTTCTTTTTTTTTAGGCAGCTCGCGTCTGTGTGCCCTGGCTACTGGGAGCCCATGTCTATGTTCGCCTATTTTGCGGGCCTTGCTGGACGCGGCCGGGTAAATTCAGGCCCAACAAGCTGTGACCTCTCATATTTCTCCAATCAAAGATTTCTCAACAAAAATAAATCTTCAATCAAAGGATAAAACAAATATTGCTTTTCCCATAACTTTGCTTCTTCTTGTTTTTTGCGAGGAACCCATAGTTTTGCGTGCGTGTGTATGTGTGTGCACGCGCCCAGACACGGGGGGTTGATACATGATGTTTTTCAAAATTACTGCTTTTGATTTTAACATTTTCTATTATACATGATTTTTGTTATGGAGTCAAGAAAAGAAGAAGTCGGGAAGCGATAGACACATCAATCAAAGCCATGGGAAAAAATCTGTGGAAATGGCATCCAGGCAAATCCGCATCGATGCCTCTCCCCTTGATATTGTCTCGCCTCTTCTATTCCGCAAAGAGGAAAATATAAATAAAATCAATACTCCAGGAAATGATATGCATCCTCTTTTTGATATGCATCCTCAAGAGGTGAAAGAGAGTCGGTGGTGGAGTCGCGACGTGGGAGTGCAACAGGGGTGGCCCACATGCCATGTCCGCTCACGCTCGTCGTCTAGGTGCTTGTATTGTAGTGCACCATGCTAATTTGATTAATATTGGGGGACAAGTTTATTCTCCACGTTGATGGGATTTTCTAGTGTTTTAGAGAAATGGATAATCAACTACAGTCAATTAATAATGGAAACCGCATCATAAGAGTTCAAACATAATATATTTTTCATTTTCACAGCGAACTATAACATCGTATATAACTAAAAGTCATTTTCACAGTAAACTTCAGCAAAGATTATTTCACATGCCTTTTTTTTCATTTGTGAAACAGACCTGTCCTATCTGCAAATATGAAGTCTTTTGGGCTTCCTCTTAGCATGCCATACCACGAATCACAAAAGAAGAAAAAAGGCTTTCATTTTCAAAAAAGAAAAGGGGCAGAAGAAGAAACACATCAGCTTTTAGTTGGAAAATATACTGTCCTAACTGTGATTTTTGGCATGCACAAGTTGTCCTGATGCTTCACAAGCTTTTCATGCCATGGTCATGAGTGTGCCTGCTACTACTGTACTTCTGCAATACTAGTTGCTACACCTCTCATGGATATATGATGGGTTTAAGAACAGATTACAGATGGCAGGCCAAACACTGGTAAGAAGATAGCAGCACAGATGACAACCACAGCATGTCATTCCATACTTAGTTAATAACACTGGGTTGCACTGCTATCCAAACCAACTCACACTCTCACATAACTGAAAGTTCGTCAATCTATGATCACCAGAGACTGTTCCAGGCGGACAACGCGAGCTCGAAAAAGAGGAAAAACTTTTTAATAATCTACTGCGATATCATCATCAAACACAGCTCTCAGAGTAGCGAGACTTTGGTTGACAATGATGTCAGATATTCCACGAGAAGCCACCGTCCCCCGGCTGCTCCCCCATGAACAGCCCGCTCTCCACGAGTTCGTGGGAGATGAGATGTTCCAGGTCGTCCATGTCGTGCACAGACTCCGCCTTTGGGGTCGCCACAGCATTGCCGCCAGAAGCGGCCGGGTTGCTGCTTACCGACTTGAAACTGCTGCTTCGCTGGACCATGCCAGCTCCGCTGTTGATCAGGTTACTAGGCCCCGTACCCATCGGAGCCGCGCCCTTTGCTGTGCCGTTATTCATGTGCTGTGCCTGCTCTGTGCTAGCGGCGCTGTTGGTGACCGCGGCTCCGGATGCCAGACCACCATTTGCATTGGGAGTGCTAGGAGACTGCTGCTGCTGCTGATGTTGCTGCTGCTGCTGTTGATGTTGTTGCTGCTGCTGCTGTTGATGCTGCTGCTGCTGCTGTTGATGGTGTTGCTGCTGCTGCTGCAGTTGATGGTGTTGCTGCTGCTGCTGCTGCTGCTGCTGATGGTGTTGCTGCTGCTGCTGATGAGCAAGAGTGCGGCTATTGGTATTCTTGGCTTCTTGCAGCAGCTGATTGATCACATGCTGCTGGAATTGTGGACTAGCGCCCAGGCCTTGGAAATTGTTATGCTGGTGCTGGGGCATACCTTGCTGGAACGACATGGGATGCTGGAATTGCCCAAGCTGAGCCGCACGGAACGACCTAGATGCTTCCAGCTGAATGCCACTGTGCACTGCTGTAGGACCTTTGAAGATACTCGATGCCTCCTGCTGAAGTAAACTTTGATTCGGGCTCGAGCCCCTAAGCATATTCTGGTAATTATTTAGCGCAGCAGCATTCTGAGATGCCTCCTGCTGGAGCAAACCCTGATTTGCGCTTGAGCTTCTAAACAGATTCTGGTAACTGTTCATTGCCGCGGCATTCTGTGATGCCTCCTGCTGAAGCAAACCCTGATTTGCACTTGAGCTTCTCAGAATGTGTTGGTAATTGCTTTGTGCTGCAGGATTCTGCGGATTATTACTAGTTGCTCCAACACCTGGAACCTCGTTATTAACATGGGGGCTCATTTCTATTTTGACCGCCTTTGAGTCATGCAAATTCTGCACCGTGAGCTTTGGTCCAGCAGTTTGCTTGGGATAGTTCTTCAGTCCCTCTGCAGATGAACAGGCAAAATAATTAAACATTTAAACTATCTCACGGATCAATGGTCACTATCGTTACAAATGTTTCTCTTCAGTTGTTATGATTTGCTGTTATCAGCAGCAAATATGATGAAGCCCTAAAGGTGGCATACAATGTTTAGCTCCGCATTGTTTGCATCACAACCAATTTGTACATGTTCAAGCTCACAGTCCACATCTCCCACTAGTTCAGAAGTTGCATTACGACCAAATTTGCATGATATTAGCTGGGTTTTTGGCTCAGCTGGAGTTTGAACGTAGCTTCTAGCCATGTAGATATTTCTTATGAAGTACTACCTCTGTACCAAAATATAAACATTTTTGTAGGCTAAACTAGCCTAGCCTACAAAAATGTCTTATATTTCAGTACTGAGGTAATACAATACAACATGCATTATGGCTTAACTTTTTGGAAGAAACCAAAATGCTATGCTTAGTTCTACCATATTCATGAGAGTCACTGGTCAAAACTGTTCTATGGAAACCAAATATAGCACTTAGTAGGTACTAAACACGATTGGTATATGTGCATGCTCCTACCTATAGGGCCGAGCTTGTTCTTGTGGCTGAACTCAATTAGATCCTTCATGTGATTCACCACCTCTGATATCTGCCAAGAGGACATAAGCAATTAACGTGCCATAATGCACATATACAGAATAAAACCATATAATGCACACCATGTGGAAAATATCAAGACTACAAAATGTTGAGCAAATAGAAAGGTATATACTACTTAGGGAAGTCCAGTTACCTGCAAACAGCGAACATATCTTTTAGAAAGACCATGTTCATTTAGGCTGTGGTGATCTATATTTTTCGCTAGTTGTCGTGAAGCTGACGCAAAACTATAAATTTCATACCAAAAAAAAGAATTTACATTTAGTGATTAGAATATCAGAAATTCAACTCTAGAGAGAATCAACTACATATTTTCGTGACTTTAGTTTTACTAACTCGTTGCAAGCCTTCTGTGCCTCATCGTGCGATAGGCCAGCAGGTCCATTTTTAGTGACAGTAGCTTGATAACTCTGGGTAGCACGCAGCATATGTGTAACCTGAAAAAACAAAAGCATGTGCATAAGAAAAACATAGAAGGGTACCAAAGTTAAAGCGCATCACACAAAGTCACAGATTAAGATTTATAATTATGTGGACTGGTTGAATGCCCGTGCTTAACCACTTCCTACGAAAGTAAAAAAATAAATCCATTTGGAAGAAAAAATTATGAAAAAGACAGGAAGCTTTGAAATTGCAAAACCGTAAAATAATCATAGTGATTTAGAACCACAAAACAAGACGGCACATACAGTCTTGTAGCAAGTGATTTTGAAAGGTGCTATGGCAAACATGAGGATTGCAATGAATTATGGCCTACTCTAAAGGTTGAGTATAATTTAACCGTCTTCGGTGTTTTCCACCTGCAGCTATCTGTAACTTAGTTGAGTAGACAGTTAAGCAAATGGGTGATAAACATAGTAACCGTGGGAGGGATCTGGTCCTTTCACACCCCAATCACCCAGGAGCAGCAATACCCATTAGATTTACGTCATAAACACAAAACTACAAGATGCCAGGCATCAAAACCACACTGTGTATATGTAGGCGACAGCTCAACCATATGCTGCCTTTGAACCAAAGGTTAATCAAATAGGAGATGGAACAGGAATCCCATACTGGTCTAAGAGCTATACCTGCTCTGTTAGAAACTTGCGAGTGACATACTCGTCGTGTTTCCGTGAACAAAACTCCCAGGACATAATCTGCATATGCAATTCAGCACATAAGAATGATTCACATTTCGAGATATCCACAAATGTTCAAGAAAGGACACCCAAAAGGTGCTATGGTATGGGCTAGCTACTACAACTAGGAACATACCTTTAGTTCTGGAGTGAATATTATTCTCAGTTGTCCCTCATGTGTGACATGTTGATGGTCGTAGATGCTCTTCTGAACAACTTTAGTATGCTCCAGGAGCAGCAGTCCGTTGGGCAACCGGAACTCGTTCGGCATGTCAAGGAATAGATATTCATCCTTAACACCGTGGTCAAATCTAATTTGACAGAGTCTAGGAAGTATTTCAGAGGTAGCCTCTGTATGATAGATAAGAGAAAGGGGGGAAACTGGGTGAGCTCAAAAATACATATTGATATTACATTGCAGAGAAAAACTTAAAATCTTATTTATGAGAATTGCACAATGAAGAGGCAAAACAAAAAGAGCCCCAAAAACAAACAGTCAAGGTGTTCATCTAAAAAAACAGGAGGGGGAAAGCGCATGATAACACAAAGAAGGCTTTGCTGTGGAAGAAATAAAATGCCAACACTATGAGGATATTCTTCATTCATGACAGTAACACTTTCTTATGATAAGGTATTCTGTACTGCTCCAGAGAGTTAACAAATTCATAAGATACTTTTATTTGCACTCTTGATGCTTCCTTAGAATTCTGTTTAGCTACATTTATTTGCACTCTTAATGCTTAGTGGCTTCCTTAGAAAGTAATACTGTTGATTGTCTTCTGTAAAGCACAAGAAATGTACAAAAATATTGAGCTTGGCAAATAGAGGAATAACAGAATAAGCACAAACAAATCAGCATTCATACTCAGTGAGCAATCTTGAAGGGAAATGTGCAAACAACCAAGGATATAACATTTTACCATATCCTTTCCCCGAATGCGTATTACAAATATCACAACGCCATGTACCCTGTAACAAGGAAAGAATAGGAATGAAATTTCATAGATCTTATACGACATCAAAGGAATAAGTACCCTGGATATCGACCATGCATGCAGAGCAGACAAAGAATCAGCTTTATCAGCTATCAGTGGGTTTATTACACAAAATAGATATATACAATCAAAATAGCCATTGCAGGACAGTTTCAAACTTTCAATTAAAATAATTAGTACAGGTTAAAATAACAAATATTTCCTCGAGAGGCAAATTATGTTTCTCACTGCCATCAAAGGTAATCGATAATAAACGGTGTTGAATAATCCTAGCAGAACAATAAAAAGATGGTGTATGATACTATTTAAACATCTATTCAACATAATTTCAGATATGAAATTTTTACTAACCGGGGATGTCTGTGGAATAGCAGCTGAGGTATTCCCTGGTTTTTCATATGATGACACACACCATCTCTCTCTTGATCGTGGTGCAAAATATTCATCAATGAGCTTCCTCCAGTATGTTATGGGATTATTCTACAATAAAAATTTAAGTAAATTGTACTTCCATTGTTTTGTACCTTGTAATAAATGTATGAAAATGCAGAAACTCACATCTGGCCGGTAACGCTTGTGATACAAATACTGCATTAACCTTCGAGAACAAAGCCCACTCTCAACAGGAGTCCTAACAGGTCCAGCTAGCTGAATTCCAGGCTGTGCTAGCGGCGGCCTCAACTGCGGCTGCCGAGGTATGCCAACTTGAGAATGTTGATGCTGAGGAAATTGTTGCGATAACTGATGCTGCTGTTGTTGCTGAATTTGTGCCAGTTTGTGCTGCCGGATCAAGGCTTGAAGCTGTGGGTTATGTTGGCCCTGGAGATGAAGGGAACTCTGACCTTGGAGCAGCTGTTGAATCAACTGTTGCTGCAAGATATCATCTTGCCGAATATCAACTCTTGGCTTCTTTTGAGCATGAAATGCGGCGGCAGCATCAATCACAGGTTGTGATGTTACACTAGATGCTCTCCGCTTCTGCATCTGCTCTTGGGGTGGACTTTGCTGCATGATGGAGCCATCAATGACTGAAGAGCCAGAAATGTTGTTGGACGAAAACGACATCGGAGAGGCAGGAAGGCGCATGAATGAATCAGCATTCATGCTCGTGCTTTGCTGAAACTGGGCACCTCCAGAAAGTGATGAGTTGCCATCGGTCACCAAAGAGCTAACACCAATGCTTGGCCCAGAGGAATTTGTAGTACTGACTGGAAGGCTACCATTCATGTCCCTGGGAACAAGTCCAAGGTTGGAGCGTGGGGCCCCGGACATGGAGGTCAGCAGGGTTGAGACTGAACCATCACCTTGAAGAATCTTGCTTAATGGGATAGAACGTCCCTGGAACTAGCAAGGATCTTCGGATATTTTCGCTGGAAACTGCAAAGTGTAATTATCAGTGATATTTTGAAGCAATGCAAGCAAATCAAGAAAACAGTCACCGCAAAATTTCTCAGCCAATGAGCTTATGAACCAACAGTCCAGGATGCATAATTCTAAGTTACTAACTTCTAAGTCTCAAAATTAGGAGGACTTGTTTCAGGACATCAATGATAAAAATAGCCATCATCAAAAGGCAAGTGTTAATCCGATCTAAGAGATGAAATACATCGACTTAACTTTCAAAAGGAATACATGTTATATGGCCGACGTAAAAGAAGCCAGAAATAACACAAATAGAGAGGAAACAGGGGAAGAGAAGTTGACTGAGACAGGGTATTTCATTTGAATTACTAACTAGCACATATAATACAATCAATGCAAATTGCAACTACAAGTTGGCATGATCAAGTTCCTAACAACTAAGAGAGTTGATTTCTGTTCACCCTGACAAAAGGAAAGCACAAGACAAAGGGAGCTGGTAATGCGAAAAGTTCAGCGATGTACAGTCTCATGCGAGCTTGCAAGATATCACAACAAACCAAACAGTAAACAAACAAAGGTAAGAGAAATCACAGGAACACAAACACACCTAGTTCAATTAGAAGAAAATACAATCTTGCATGACCACCTGCCACTTTGTTTGGATATTTAACGACAGACTATGAAGGACTACGACTAAAACAAGAAACCCTGACGATAAACAAAAAAGTGCTTCAAAACCTAACTAAAACAGGACACAGCAGATAGACTGCCTAACCTCAGAAACTGGAAGAGAAGGTCAATGTAATGAACAAAAAGATTTAACTCACCAAGAAAAAGAAATACAGAAAGGAGACAAATTGTATCCTTCAATGCAGAAACGAGTGTGTCATTTTTTAAGGTGGTCATCAGTCACAGAGGAATTAGAAGATTTGTTGAAGGGGGGAGCAAACGATCCGCAATAACACAATTTGGATACTGAGTGTTAACTTCTGCCACGGCTTTCTTAGAGGTGATTGATTATTTTCCCCTGTTTGTTCCCCAAAATTGGTTTATTTCTTTCTCGAAATTGCCGCACACACACCGTGCCGGTAACGCAAAGGGTGGGAGGGCGCGGAGCCACCGCGTGCTCCGAGGGGAGGAAACCGGGAGCTCGCGCACCATGGACCGACCGAGAGAAAACCCATGGGCCCATGTGTGAATGGCGTGGCTCCCTCTAATCTAACGTAAAAGAAAATCACAGGTACACAAACCCACCTAATTCGGTTAGAAGGAAAAAAATACAACCTTGCATCATCACCAGCCACTTCGTTTGGACTACTTAATTACAGACTATGGAGGACTGCAACTAAAACAAGAAACCCTGATAAACAAAAACTGCTTCAAAACTAAAACAGGGCACAGCAGATAGACCGCCTAACCTAAGAAGCCGGAGAGAAGGTCAAAGTAATGGGAATAAGAAGATCTACCTCACCAAGAAAAAAAATACAAAAAAGGAGACAAATTATATTTTAAGGTGGTCATTAGTCACAGGAGAGATTCATTGAAGGGGGCGGTGAGGGGGAAGCAAATGCTCTGCAATAACACAATTTGGACACAGTGCGCTAACTTGTGCCGCGGCTTTCTTAGAGGTGATTGATTATTTCACCCTCATGGTTCCCCATAATCGGTTTCTTTCCTTCTCGAAATCGGCCGGTTCATCCTCAACGGAACCGATCGAATCACAAGGCGCGGCCTCACCTCAAGAAATCACAAGCAGAGAAATAAACCTAACAAGCAGGGAGCGACATTGCGCCATGACAGAGCTCACCCCCCTAGCTAACTCCACCCCAGCTCGCAGTACAAAAGCTGCAGGCAAACAGATACTACTACCGACCAACACAGGCAGAGGAAGAGGAGGCAACACCTTGAGAGCTCCAGGCATTCACGGCCTCCCCAACAACTCAGGCAACACCAGAGGCAGCGCTCCTCCCAAGATCCAGAGAATTTGCGAGCTCGGAGAAATTCTACGCTCTTTTCAGCTCTCGCTTTAGGTGGGCTCTACACCTTTCCTAGCGCAAGAAGAGGATTTTTTTTTCCGCCCCCAAATTCCCGGCGCCGCCGCATTGGGGCGGCCGGGGCCCGTCTCCGGGGCGGAGAATCGCCCCCGCATCAAGAACGCGGAGGCAAATCCCCTCGAAGCGGCCGGGCCATGAGTGGAACCAATCTACTACTAGTACCAGCTGCGCGGGTACCACCAACCGAGTGCGGCGCGGAGAAATCCTCACCTCGGGAGCTCGCTCGCCGGCGGTGCGGTCGTGGCCGGTCGCCGCTGTTCTTCCTCCTCCGCCTCCTCGGCGACGCTCTGCTCCCTCCTCGTTGGCCTCGTGCTCCGGATATTATTCTTTCTGGCGTTTGCTTTTTAGTCTACCGTGGCTTCTTATTTCTTCTGCTCCGCTTCTGGTGGCTGGGTGCGTGCGGGTCTGCGGCGGCGGCGACGCCGGCGGGCGGGCGAGGGCGGCCGGGTTAAATAGATGCGCGGGGGGCGCGACCGGGGGCCGGGCCGGGGTGACCGCCATCGACGGGTCGCGCGGGGCCCGCCCGCGCCGTCCCGGCCCTCCGATCCGGATCCAACGGCGGACGCCCCCACGTGGCCGCCCGCGATTGGCCGGGTGGTGGGGACGCGCGACCGGGAGCGGGGAGGTCGGCCCGCGCTACGCGCACGCGCCGCGCGACACGCGGGCCCGCGCCGTCAGCGGCGCGGGCGGTGGGTGGGTGCGACGGGACCGTGTGCTCCGAGCGGAAGACACGAGCGCCGCGGGCCCGGGGAGAACCCGCGGGCCCACGCGTCAGCGGCGCGCGTCGCTTTACGGCTGGCTGCGGGCTGGTGCGCGAGATAAACGGGGGGTTCTTTCTAGCTGGGAGCAGGGCTACGTGCACGCCGGCTCGGCTAGCTGACCTGCGGGCCGGGAGGCCTCGCGGGCCCCGCATGTCGGCGTGCGCGTGGGTGAAGCGAGGCGGGTGCGCGTAGCTTTCGGCCCTTTTTCCTTCTCGGGCCGACTGCTGATCATTTGGCTACGGGCGCATTACATTTGCTACGCGCACGCGGCGCGGGTCGCTTGCTTTTGTGGGGCGTTTGCTTTTTTGCGAGGGTGGGGCCCGCGGGGAGGGGCGGAGCAGGCTGTTTGAGTTTGACTAGTATCGTAGTACGATTTATTATTATTTTTTTGGTGCTTAATAACGTGATAATTATCGTGTGCTGGGCTAGCCTGGGGGGCCCGACCATCGTAGGGTTCGCTTTGGGTGATTATTGTGGCTCACATGTTTGGGGAGGGGGACGTAATCATAGGATTGGTAGGTGCTTTGGTGGTACCAACAACATCAACAACAACAAATAACACCATGGCGAGGTCTTATCTATCCAAAACAATGGCTTAGTTCAATTAGAAAAAATGCCTTAGTTTTTTCTATTTAAAAAAACAACGCCTTGGTTATAAGAAAATGTCTTGGTTTAAAGATACAAGGTAAGGTTCGTCTTCGAGAGGAGGTCTTAATGGTATCCTAGACGGATCTTCCCGCGAGGGGGTCTTGATGATATCCCGCGGGATCTTCTCCTAGATGGAGGTCTTGGCCTCCAAAGGAGTAGTGGTCTCTTTCTCTCTCTCTCTCAAGAGAAGGAGTGGTAGGAGAAGCTCACATATAAATGAGCTATCACTTTGCTAACCCTAGAAAGGATGAGGGGGAGGTCTATTTATATAGTCTAAGCCACGAAGGGGTAAGTGGGAGAGGGATACAAGGCCAAAGGCCCGGCTGCGCACAGGCAGTGTCGGACGTCCGATCGGGTCAGACGTCCGGTAGCTCGCGGGGGTTCGGACGTCCGGAGGGCGTCGGACTTCCGACGTTTTGGCTCCGAACAGGTGGTGCCGGTCGTCCAGTCGGCGTAGGTCGTCCGGGTGCTGGGACTCGTTAGACGTCCGGTGTCTCGTCGGTCATCCGGCCGCTGTAGGCTTGGTATGGTGCTGGTTGAGGGTGCGTCGGACGTCCAACGGACGTCGGTCGTCCAGGCGCTATAGAGGGTCGGACGTCCGGTGGCTTCCAGTCGTCCGGTCGTTGTAGACTTCGTAGCTCCTTCTTCTTTCGTCTTCACTTCCACGCTTCCCTCGCGGATGGTGTAGGTGTTCCTTGTTGCTTGCACTCCTCCTCGTATCTATGAAGCTCCAGCAATACCTATGCATGCACACGAGTGGAGTGTCAAGTAGTATACCATCCTCGAAGGGGCCAAGTGAACATGTGTAAAGGAGAAGATTCACCTTTATGTATGAGAAGTACAGCTCGCATGTGTCACTTTCCAACCGGACTCTTGACATGGTGATGCCCGTAGGATGCTCCGCATCAGGAGGTGTATTACATATTTGTCGGTTGTGCCTCCACCTGAAGATTGTACTATCATTATTTCTGCATACATTCAGGTGTTGTACAGTGATGGAGGGCTACTTCAAAATTTCGCTAGTTTCAAAATAGTGTCTTAGTTATAAAAAAATTGTCTCGGTTGATTGAGGACCATTGAACATGTTTATCTTTGCGGGGAAACAAAATGTCTCACTGACAACTTCATGGATAATGCCTAAGAATTGGCGCGTGGTTAGTCTAAAACGTTTCTGCTTGGAGATGATGTGATAGCTAGTTGCGGCCCTCATTGCGGCCTACTTGCGGCCGAATGATTCGTCGTCAACGCATTTTTCTTCGAGGTTGTCTTGCCACCATCAGTACATTCCCCTTCCCTTCATTGTTTCTCATCGTCGCTTCAATCGCTTTTGAAATGCTACCATGCCATCCTAACCCTAACCATAGCCCTAGCCGCCACAGTCTTGCATTTGTCTCCTGACCAAGCCGGATCAAGATGGCTCGTTGATTTGGCTTGGGTGGCCAAGCATTATAGATTTTCATTTCCTCTTTATAATCCATCCCATTACCAGTTGTTGTGTATTTTACGAATGTAGTCCCAATGCAATACATCGCCAGTCTAATGGGTGGGCCTTTCTTATTAATTTGGAGATTGTTTCCTGAAAAAGTCCACGATATGTCAACAAGTTTGTTAAATATAGTGTATGTTGATGGAAATATTTCTGAAATTGTGTACTACCCATGGTTAAATGGTGTAGTGGGGTGGTCGTTATAAGAATGAGATATACCATGGTGATCGGGGTTGGTACCCGTTGTTGCTCTAGGATGAGCAACTCCATTCGTGGATGGTTCGGCGGCCTTCGATATGTGACCATATGGTCCTCTCCAGTTCGACGATTAAATGGCACAATGAGGTGGTCGGGGATACGAATATCCCATGGTGACCGGGTTGGTACTCATTCCTGCTCTAGGGTGAGCAACTCCATTTGTCGACGGTTCGGCGACCTTCAATATGTGAATTACTCGCTTTTCTGGAGTAGATGAGGTGTATTACATATTTGTCAATTGTGTTTCCATCCGAAGCTTGTGTTTTTCTTTTAATAAGTTCTGGTGTTTTATCAACTTCCGAGCAAAGAAGGGCAGCGGTATTTTCTTCAACATCTCCAAAGTATTTTCCGAATCAACATGGCTACACATCGTCCATCGATCCACGTGCTCATTTTCCAGCGCCGGAACTTGCTGCAGGCTTGGGCTGGTCGGTCAAAGAATCGTGAAACCTGCACCCGGTATTTGCGATCGATCGAGTGCGTCCCTGGGTTAGCGATTGGTAACCCGGCCAAGCTAACCCCGAGAGATTAGCCAATTACGTGTACAGTTGGGCATGCAAATCCATCCATCGATCCTTCGCGAGGAAGGCACACGTGAGCGCGTGACGAGGATGAGGTCAATTAGTCGCCGATCCATCGCTCTCGTCCTGCACATGCACTTGCGTGAGATTCTTCTCGATCGCGTACGGCGTGCCTCTACCGCCGATTTTACACAAATCTCCCCACCAAAAGGGTTCTCCGCGTACCAAATATTCTCAGTCCAAATAAGAATAAGAATTAGTTTTTCTAAGAAATAAATAAGAATCTCTACTTCTAATGGAGCAGTTGATAGTCTCGCTTTCAGGTTTTTTTTCGTCCCACCTACCATGGTTTTTTTTCAACCGGTTTTTTTCATCACACCATCCCCACCCCTACCCCACCCCATTCACCGCACGCAGTCAGGTTCCGTTTCTCCCCTTACGTCCCCGATTCATGCATGACAATCAATTCTTTCCAAACGCAATCATGCATGACAATCAATTCTTTCCAAACGCAATCAATTAACTTAAGGTAACCAGACACAATCAATTCAATAAAACGGAGCGATATCTCGGGCGATTTTCTTGCTCCCGATATATAATGGTGCTAGCCAATCTATTAACAAATGAGAAGGAAACAATCACGTGTATGTAGGGAAGATAATCGTGGAGATTGCAGGGCAGTTAAGGCCGTGCGTCACATGCAGGAAGGATTTCCCGAGTTCAGCGAAAGAGAAGGAAATCTGAGTTGGTGAATAGTCTCCACGATTTATTTTCGTCTGGCTTTTTTTCGTCTGGTTTTTCTTCGTCCCACCTCCCACCACCACCCTCTCACCGGTTTTCCTCTTTTCTCGTGTAACCGGCAACACCCAATGTATTTATGGTAATCAATCACAATTAATCCACATATGGTAAGGCTATAAACTCAGAAATCTCAAATATGATTATTATAGTAATAAATCAATACAGGTATGGTAAGGTCATAACTCAAGAAATTCCGAATATGGTAATTATATGGCAATAAATCAATCCAGGTATGGTAAGGCTATAAATATAAAGGAAAACTATTCCTGTGAGACGTCTAATACATGGCTTTCGTCAGACCAGCATCTCACCAATCGTTTTGGAGCCATGCATCCAACAACGCCTGGCTGTACTATATAACCCCTCCGAATCATCCTCACATCCACCATCAAACCCTAATCAACTACCTCGCCACCCTCTCTGCCACACCTGCCATCTGGATCCTCCTCGCTTCAACCTCGCTCTTATCGCACCACCGCATCTACGTTCGACCAGCAAGTCCTCCGGCAAGAACGCACACACCATGTCGCCTTGATGGCTAAGCATGTGCATGTGTGCTTCATGCCCCCACAACGCTCCTTGTGATCCGTTCGTCGCGCTGCATCCCCAATCTGGACGGTGTGGCACTGTAATTTCGCCGGTGTGCAGACCTTCGTTTCCTCTGCTACTCCTCGTCAGACATTTTGTAGTTGCTGCTTGAAGTGGTATGGTCGTGCTCTGCTCGTTGAAGCCTGTAATTGGGGCTGCATGCTATAGACTCATGAGGTCCCTTTTCAATGTGGCTGCGTGGTAGCGATGCTCTCATGCGTGCTACGTCGGCTGTGCTCCAGCGGTCTTGCATTTGGCCGGGTTGAAGGATACCATATGTGTAGTAGCCACACGTGATTCAGATTTTGTTCACATTGGAAGTACAAGTGATTGTTGTTGGAAACAAATTTCCACCCTTTTGGAAGCATAATTTTCTTCGGTCAAAATGTATATGTAAAATTATTGGTATACTTTCTACCTGCAATTCAATTACCTATCAATGGTGTATCCAACATTGCTCTATTTTTCTTCCTACACATAAGAAAAATGCTTCTGTAATGTATGATGCAACTTCCACCAAATCGAGATGCTTCTACACCATTGAACAGAGTTTCGGTTACCATTTTTGTTCCGAAGCATCAAATGGTGAGCCATGAAGCTTTATTAAACATGTAAGGAAGCATGTGTCATTTTGTGTTTTTCATATCAAAGCATCAATGAAAGGGCAATGAAGCAACTAAATGCCACATGGAAGGATCGCCACATGGAATTTGTTAACAGCTTATGGTAATATTATTAGTGGCATCTGCATATTTTCAATACGTATTTGAGAACCTATTTGATGCTTCCTGATTTCTATCGCATGAAAAATGCTTCCTTTGAAACAACCGGGGAGCGATTTGTTACCAGAGATAATGCTTCCATTGAAACAACCGAGGAGCGATTTGTTACTAGAAATAAAACGTGATTTATAGGATTTATTATATCCTACTAGAAATCAGGGATCAGTTTCCTAAAATGTTGGATGCGTCAACATTTGTAACTGTGCCCCTGATTAAGGAACATACTAATGCCCAAGCCACGTTTACAAGCCCATCACACGTATCGACATGAAATCCATCGTACAAGGAATCAGATTCCTAGCGCTTCCTCTTAAACAAACTTAAATTACCCCAAAGGCCGGCCAGATTAACGTACACAGAAAAATCAACACCCTATGATCTGTCATCCAATTTTTCCTCCACGGTCGACCATCCTATTCAAGGCCCCTGATGCAATGTTCTGCCAGCAATCCATGCGCACGTCCTACCTAGCGATTGAACGGGATCAAAATCTCCCTAGCCAAACACCGGTTGCCGCTGCACTTACATACTCCGCCCACGACGCCGTCCCACCAGCGGCGGTGACGCTAGCGATCGTACCGAGACGTCGTGGGAGATGGAGCTCCAGGCCATCAAGGACTCCTACACTGGCGTGTCCAAGCCGCCTCCACGACGGAGCCAAACCGCCGTACCTATTCGGACTCAAGAACATGGTGCGCCTCGCCGGTATGGATCATCTCGCCTCCCACTTGCCAAGGTATAGCAGCCCTCTTCTTTTCCCTTTCCCAAGAACACATCGATGCACTTTTAACCTCTATAATCCATCTACCTGATGTACTTGTGTGTCGCTCGCCGGGAAACAAACTACTTGGTGAATCCCTGATGCAAACAATTTTATTCAGTGCTAACTAGGAGCTATTGTCTGCATGTGCATCAGGTAATGCAAGTAGTTGTACGGGGTTCATAAAGGAATCGAGCTTCTCATCTTTGACGATTAACGGATGAGGCACAGGGTACACATGACGGATCTACGAACTACAGCTGACAACACATGGACGGCCAAAGGCTGTTGCATCCGCCGACCAACCACTACCCTTAATCAAGCACAAGGTACCTAGAACAACTCCCAAACACTCAATTCTTTGTAAGATTTTCAGTAGAAGCCTGTTGCAAAGTCAGGAATTTAGTTTATTTAATTATTAGTCAATGTTTGCCACAAAAAAATTCAGATTTTTTTATTTTTTTTATCATTTTCTAAATTTAACTATTCATGCTGAGATCATATGAGGTCAAACTAAGATGGGGGCTTTTGAACACTTTTTTCATGAATGCAAATGACATGCACATATAGGTGATGTTGTTCTGAACATTTTGATATCTTATTTGTATTTGTTGGAGTTAGTATGAATTCGTTATGAAATTTTCAAAGTTTCGGTCAAACGGTGAAAGGGCAAAAGTATAAGAGGATGGAACAAGCTGGACAGAAACGAGGTTTTTTTGAATTTTGGGGCAAATCAAACAGGTGTGACACAACTAAGGGCTCAAATGTAGTTGTCCCTAAAAAATATATATTAGACAAAATTAATGTTGAATACTAGAATATATATGCCCCTTTAGCAATGCACGGGCAACACACAACAAAGGTGAGGTGGGGGTCACCCGTTTCTAAAAGAAAGGGCTCCAGCTAGCGAGAAATATCCCGCTGCAGTCGGAAGCCGTGCGGGAAAGATAGGGTCCGACATAAAAAGGAGAAGGGTGTGTCATGGGATAGGTTTTTGTGTTCGGCCTGTGTATTGGAGATATATAGCATGGCTCATAGTCCGGACAATCACATTTCTCCCCACATATGATCTGGATTGGGGGATCTCCGACTGTCTAGATGGTTGAATTTCGAGGAGCCTCAAACACGCCATAATGTATGAGGGAGAAATAAGCTTCGACCTTAGAGGTGACCTTAATCATTTGTTTGATTCATTTATGTATGCATTATAGCCCGTAGCAACGCACGGGCGTTCTACTAGTTAGTTAAGTCACACACAGAGAGTCCTCGTTTCACCTTTCTTCCCACCACTCCTTCGTCCAACCTTTTCTGTATAATAATTGATCATCTTAATTTACTTACCTTCTGAACCAATTCTAATTTAATTTACTTACCAAATTTCTAATCCAAATATAAGGTAAATCACGGTCAGAGTTTGATGAATATTTATTTACACAATCGTATACTATGGCAGGTAAATCACTTCTGATCATAATATAAGGTAAATCACGAACGAAATTTGATGAACATTTATTTACACAATCGCATATTATGGGCAGGTAAATCACAATCTAACGCACGGGCATTGTTCTAGTCACATATAATTTCCCGACCGCAGTCTGCACGATTAAAATGCTCCAATATACTCCCTCTGTTTTTATTTACTCTGCATATCAGAGTTGACTAAAGTCAAACTTCGTAATGTTTGACCAAGTTTGTAGAAAATAATATAGGCATTTATCATAATAAATCTATACGATGTGAAAGTACATTGAATAATAAATCTAATATTGTTGATTTGTTATTGTATATATTAATATTTTTGTTTATAAACTTGGTCAAAGTTTGTAAAACTTGACTTTGACCAAACCTAATATGCGAACTAAATAAAAAAGGAGGGAGTACCTTTTTTTTTCAGGCCCTGCTCCCGCGGCATGCATGTGTGTTGCTTTTGGCCCATGTACGTGGAACGTTTTTCATTTAGCTTTTGTTTTCTTGTGTATTTCTGGGTTGTGTCGGTTGTGTTTGTGGGCCGCTGGTTGTTTCACCGAATTCATAGTTAGGGTTACCTTTTGTAAAGGTTACTCCTCATCTTCTCAGGCGTTGATAAGTTGCATACTGCATGTGCACCATTTGTAGTAACATA
>NC_041386.1:707783679-707784100 GCF_002162155.2 Triticum dicoccoides | reverse complement strand
TTTTTCCCCTTTTTTCGTACATCCATTCATTAAAAAAAGTTTTATCTTTTGAACCATGAGTCCAAATACCGAACCGTTTTCATTGTTAGATTTTTCGCGTCGAGATTTTTGGAACTAAATCTCATGCTAATAGGTTTCAATGAATATTCTCTAGGAAAAATGCAAAAAATAGGACCAAAATAACGAAAAATGGTAAAAACAAAACAAAAATCAAAACCATCAAAACCGACAATAAAAAAATAATGTCAAAAATAAACCAGAGCCCAAAAGCACAGCTATGATTTTCACTTTTTTTAAGCACAAACTATGTTTCTCGCGGAAGCACACTTTTTTGTTTCCAGAAGAACAATTGAACTTCGACAAAATATTCTCTCCAAAGCCTAGGGCAAGTTAGGCAACATCTGAAAAGCGAAAAAAACCT
>NC_041386.1:707782136-707783137 GCF_002162155.2 Triticum dicoccoides | reverse complement strand
TCTAAAATCTGAAAGACATGTACAGAAAGATTAAAAAACAAAATTCAAAGAGAACGCCCAACACGCAAGACGTGATGGTGGTTGGACGTTTCACTTGAGGCGCTCTTAGACAATTTTTTTTTTGGAATGCCCCAAGGGCAACAGTTGGTTAGTTGCTCCCTTTTTTCACCCTGTGCATGTGGTCGGAGGTTAAAGTGTTCTTATGTTTGCGAGCATTCAACGATCCTGCAAATGGGCCGGCCCAATACAAAAAAAGAGCATCAATCGTTACCTGAGCGGGCGGCTTTTGGAAGGTTCCTGGGAGCTCCATGTCGCTTGCGGGTTTGTATGTTTTTTTCTCAGCCGAATTTTCTAGTTTTTATGTGTTTCTTTCAGCAGATTTCTTTATTTTTATTTTTTACCTTTGCTTTGGGTTTCTATGTTGGTTTCATCGGTTCTCTATTGATTTTGGTTTTCTATTTTTTGTCAGGTTTCCTTTTCTTTCAATACATATCTATTTTGCATACTCATTGTACATTTTTCTCCCTCCGTCCCAAAATTCTCGTCTTAGATTTGTCTAGATACAGACGGAGGTAATATAAAACAGAAACATTTTCTAAGTACATGATTAACATGTTTCATGTATATCTATTGATGGCTACTTTTTTCGTACACATTATACATTTTAAATGCATGTGAATTATTGTTATACACATTTAACATTTTTTAAATACATGATTAACATCTTATATATATATAATTTTTTTAATACATAGTTAACATTTTTTGTATACATCTGAAACATTTTTTATACATGTTGAATATTTTCTGAATACATGATTAACATTTTTACCAGACACATGTTTTTTTCAAATATGTCTCAAGCATTTTGCAAACACACGGTGAGACTTTGTTTGAATGATAGGAAAGATTTTTTGTAAACTATGTGAACATTTCTTACATGGTATAAACGTTTTTATACAAATGTCAACATATTATTTTCAAATGCATGAACATTTTTT
>NC_041386.1:707780032-707782005 GCF_002162155.2 Triticum dicoccoides | reverse complement strand
AATGTAACATACATTTTTATAATGGCACGAAAAATTGTTTTTGAGTTAAATGCTTTTTTACTTTGTATTAACATTTCTGAAAAATGTCACGTGCAGTTTTTGAAACACGTGAGCATTTTTCAAATGACACAAACCTTTAGTTTGAGTGTTATCAATAGTTTTAAAAATCACACTAACAAATTTTTATACTATATAAACATTTTTTAATTTTTTTATTTAATTTTAAGTTCTGAAATATATGTATTCATAATATTTTCGTAAATATGAACAAAATATAAAATGGAACAGATGGGAAACAGAGGAGAAACACGAACCTGTAAATGAACCTACTTGGGCCTGCCCATTTTTTAGCTAGGCTCAGTCTCGCAGGAGGCATTTCCTATTTGGCGCCGGTTATAGCTCTTTCCGCAAACCGGCGCCTGCAGCGGCGCTAGCTGGGCCTGGCCCAACTACCCTTTCCCCCCTGTTTTCGAAACCAAAAAAGAACAGTTAGCAAAAGCCTGCACAGCCAGGAATCGAACCAGCGATCTCTCAGTTGATAGAAAACTCTACAGGCCACAACGCCACAGCTATCAGTAGTGAAAACATGCCTCCTTTCCACCTTTTTATACCTCTTGTTTCCTGCGTTTGTTCCCCTTTCTTTTTCTTGTTTCCTGTTTTTTTTCTTAAATGCGTGAAATGTTTACAAATAGACCATTTCTAATTTGTGAACTTTTCCTGTATATTGATGAACTTCTTTCAATTCGATGAACTATTTTTCAATTTCAATGAACTTTTTCAAGTTCAATGATTTTTTTTCAAACTCGATTAACTTTTCTTGAAAGTGATTGAACTTTTAAACATTTTTCTGAACTTATTCTAAAAATCAATGAACTTTTCCAAATTCCAGTGAACTTTTTTCAATCGCACGAACTTTTTTTCAAATCAAATGAATTTTTTTCGATTCAATGAACTTTTTTTTTCCAAATCCAGTGAACTAGTTTTAATTTCATGAACTTTTTATAATCTGATGAACTTTTTTAAAATCCTATGAACTTTTTCAAAATTGATGAACTTTTTTCCAGATTTTTAAACTTTATTGTTCAAAATCGATGAACTTTTCTTAATAATATATGACTTTTTTTTCACAAACATATTCAAAATTGTAAAAAAAACGGAGGCCGGTCTTTTCCCTGAAGCAGAAGCGCAGCACAGACCGAAAAAAACCAACGATGCGAGTTAGTTTTTCTTCAGCGAGCGAGCTAGCGAACCGAAGAGGGAGCGAGGGAGCGATCCTCTCTTAACGGGCCGCGGCCCATGGCTGGTCGCTGTAGGCGCCAGTTCTCCAACGGGCGCCTACAGCGCCCAATAGGAGCTCCCTGTGTGAGACGCAATCCGTGTTTAACCCCTAAGCAGCCATCAGCAGTAGCAACAAACACCGTGGGCCGTGTCCTGCCCTGCCCATGAGAAGAAAAAAACATGTCTTTGTCCACCTATCGAAGAAGGTAACTCCAGTCTGGAAGTCATCTATGAGGCCCTGTACAATGTTAGATGCTTAGGGAAACGCTTAGAAAAATTAATCAGGTTTTTCTAAAGCACAGGTGCCTATTTTTACAGCAGAGACGCCTAATTAAATGTCTACCCTATACAAATAAGCACCGGTATTTAAGGAATGCCTGGTTTATTTCTCCAAGCACCTCTCCTAAGCACCTTGCATTGTACAGGTCCTGAATAACTGTGCTAAAGTCAAACGTGGATGGGGCTGTGTCGCGAGAGAGAATTTGCGGGGGTTGTAGCTGCTATTTGCCGTGGTCAAAATTGAGAAACAGTAAAACGGGGCGAGCTACGACCCTCTCACAGCGATTTCACGTTTTCGACCATTGGATCGCAATACTGGACGTTCCAGATCCATCTACTGCGCGTCGACTAGCTTCTACCCGTTTTTCACGACCTTATTACTCGCGCGGGCCGCCCGGCTCAGGGCTGCTGCTCCG
>NC_041386.1:707777586-707780022 GCF_002162155.2 Triticum dicoccoides | reverse complement strand
AGGCTGACCTGGGTGTCCTCTCATTAATCGGGCCAAACCAACCGTGTTAGTTGAAATACAGGCCCATATGGTGTCTGGCCCGTACTGTGCATCCCCTGCCTCTCTTTCGTGAAGTTGCGTCTGCCGTACCTTCCTCACCGCCGCCGCCGCCGCCGCCATAGCCTCCTCAAGCGCCAGTTGCCGTTCCTTCCTCAAGCGCCCTAGCCTCTCTATCTCTCCTACTTGCCGCTTCTTATGTCGTTTAGGAGCAGGGAGAGCGCCTTGGCATTGATACAAAGAGAAGCAAATCGGATAGCTCACATGTCGTCATGTCCACTTGACTTTCCTCCCATTTTTCCCCCTCTTATATGTTGGTTCTTCCCTGCTTCTTGCTACTCATTGAGCTTTTTCCTGTGTTATCGCAGTCTTCTCTTCGATCTTCAAATGTGCATTTCAGCAGGTTTCAGGAGACGCTCAGAATATATTTTTCTCTGCAAAGATGGTATTTTGTTTACATCGTCTATTTTCTTTTACAAATTTATACTTACAGGATGGGATAATGAAACTATGAAGGGAATCAAAAGTTTGTCTTCCTGTTTCTTGAATCAGTTGCAACTGTGAATGAAAAAAGGCAATCATGGAACATAATCGTATGCATTTCTGTATTACCTGTATTTAAACTAGGACCAGATAATTAGTTATAATTAAGTTAAGTTGTAATTTACATTTTCTTATCTTTGAAAACATAAAGATGGTTCCGTCATTATTTTTTATTTTGCTTGCTCTAGAATTTGTTGTTTCTGTCATTATTTGCGCAATTGCTTTCTTTCCATACGAACATGATGATACCATCAGGAAACCACAAAGGAATATATGTAAACTATAGCGAATACCTTTTATTGCCACAGTATAATTTTATCTCTTTCTGAATTGGGATGTTTAATTATTACTTAAATAATGAAAATTCATGGTGCAATTTCAGAGTTTAGGTGAGGATGCGAGTTGATCATGTGGGAGGGTTTGGGAGTCTGGTGGATTCCAGGCAGTAGTGTAAGCTCTTTGTCCTTGTAACATAATATATCATGTTGCTAATAAACTGCAAGTTATTACAAGAATTTGAACTGCTTTGATTATTGAACATCTGAGGATTACGCTGGTGAAGAGGGATCTGGTACTGATTTACTAGATTGAATTAAAAAGGTACAACGACTGCCTCTTGAAGTACGCTCTTTTTAACCCCGCAAAAAAAGTATGCTCTTTTTTAGTAAAAAAAAAAACTCCGATGGAAGGCCGGTACACGTCTAAGGGTCCTGATTTTGAATACCATCTGTGCCTGCTGCAGCATGCTCATTTTATTTGAGAAGATAGCCAATTCTATGGGGATATTCTACCGAAGTACTTCTCTTGGACAGTTGAATCAGACAAGGCTAGCCTCCAGAAGATAGAATGTTGTACATTTTTTGTCATATCTATTTCTCATTCATTTCTTTGGATGAATGTAATATAGGAAGAAAGTAAACACAAAGGATTTATGCCATTAGTGGATTGATTCTAGCTAACGGTGGACAATTATGCCGGACTACTTATATGACACGCTTTTAATTTGAATCGTTCATTTTTTATCAAATGTTTCTAAAGTTTAATAAGTTATTAACATGTCTATATATATTTGTTTTAGGATGGACGGGCGTGGCAACGCGCGCCTTTATGGTCTAGTGTGATGTATCTCGGGTCGTCGGCCCTTGTTCCTCCTGGTGCCATCAATACCCACATCCCTTGAAGCCTTAGCATGTCGGGAAACCCTTGCATTGGTTGATGACTTCTATCTAGAGGCTACATGTTGCTTCAAATTGCGTGAGTGTTGTCAAAGACATGGAGGCAAGAAGTGAAGGAAGGCATAAACTGTTAGACTATGTATAGCTTCTGTACTTATGTACGTATATTGTACGTATTGTAACACGTCCATTATATATAATGAGATAAGCCACCCCTAGAGGGTTGTGCTGGTTCCCCCAAAAACTTATTGTCTTACATGGTATCACGCTAGGTTACGATCGCTTCCGCTTTCAAAACCCTAATACCCGCACCGCCGCCGCAGCCGCCGCCGCCTTCACCGCCGCCGCCGCGCCACCGATCGCGCCGCCGCCATGTCGAGCACCGCCACCACCGGTTCCACTGCCGCGGGGTTCCTCCCGGCCTCTCTTGCGGCTCTGCTCAACCTCCCGCTCGATGCCGTCGCCGTTCCGGCTCCGATCGGGACTAGGAGCCTTGGCTCCGTCTACTCCACGCCGCCGGCGCCCTCACTTGGGCGCGACCTCGTGGTCCACACCGCGGCGCCGCCGTCCGCTGCTGACTCCACGGGCGTCGTCCCGCCGCTCCTGCCGGCAGCGGATCACACCGCCCCGCTGGCGGGGTTGGCGGCGTCCGCCCCGGCCGCGGGCTTTGCGGCGTCCGCCC
>NC_041386.1:707716860-707738400 GCF_002162155.2 Triticum dicoccoides | reverse complement strand
ATTAATATCCATAGTTCACATCGTCATGTGTCCAACACCCAAAGGGTTTACTAGAGTCAATAATCTAGTTCACATTGCCATGTGATTAACACCCAAAGAGTACTAAGGTGTGATCATGTTTTGTTTGTGAGAGAAGTTTTAGTCAATGGGTCTGCCAAATTCAGATCCGTATGTATTTTGCAAATTTCTATGTCAACAATGCTCCGCACAGAGCTACTCTAGATAAGTTCTCCCACTTTCAATATGTATCCAGATTGAGACTTAGAGTCATCTGGATCAGTGTCAAAACTTGCATCGACGTAACCCTTTACGACGAACCTTTTGGCACCTCCATAATCGAAAAACATATCCTTATTCCACTAAGGATAATTTTGACCGTTGTGCAGTGATCTACTCCTAGATCACTATTGTACTCCCTTGCCAAACTCAATGTAGGGTATACAATAGATCTGGTACACAACATAGCATACTTTATAGAACCTATGACTAAGGCATAGGGAATGACTTTTCATTCTCTTTCTATTTTCTGCCGTGGTCAGGTTTTGAGTCTTCACTCAACTTCACACCTTAAAACACAGACAAGAACTCCTTCTTTGACTGTTCCATTTTGAACTACTTCAAAATCTTTGTCAAGGTATGTACTCATTGAAAAATCTTATCATGCATCTTGATCTATCTCTACAGATCTTGATGCTCAATATGCAAGCAGCTTCATCGAGGTCTTTGTTTGAAAAACTCCTTTCAAACACTCCTTTTATGCTTTTCAGAAAATTCTACATCATTTCTGATCAACAATATGTCATTCACATATACTTATCAGAAAGGCTGTAGTGCTCCCACTCACTTTCTTGTAAATACAGGCTTCACTGCAAGTCTGTATAAAACTATATGCTTTGATCAACTCATCAAAGCGTATATTCCAACTCCGAGATGCTTGCACCAGTCCATAGATGGATCGCTGGAGCTTGCTCATTTTATTAGCACCTTTAGGATTGACAAAACCTTCTGGTTGCATCATATACAACTCTTCTTTAATAAATCCATTAAGGATTGCAGTTTTGTTATCCATTTGCTAGGTTTCATAAAATGCGGCAATTGCTAACATGATTCGGACAGACTTTAAGCATTGATACGAGTGAGAAAATCTCATCGTAGTCAACACCTTGAACTTTGTCAAAAAACCTTTTTCGACAAGTCTATCTTTGTAGATAGTAACACTACTATCAGCGTCTGTCTTCCTCTTGAAGATCCATTTATTTTCTATGGCTTGCCGATCATCGGGCAAGTCAACCAAAGTCCACACTTTGTTCTCATGCATGGATCCCATCTCAGATTTCATGGCCTCAAGCCATTTCGCGGAATCTGGGCTCATCATCGCTTCCTCATAGTTCGTAGGTTCGTCATGGTCAAGTAACATGACCTCCAGAACAGGATTACCGTACCACTCTGGTGTGGACCTTACTCTGCTTGACCTACGTGGTTTGGTAGTAACTTGATCTGAAGTTACATGATCATCATAATTAGCTTCCTCACTAATTGGTGTAGGAGTCATAGGAACAGATTTCTGTGATGAACTACTTTCCAATAAGGGAGCATGTACAGTTACCTCATCAAGTTCTACTTTCCTCCCACTCACTTCTTTCGAGATAAACTCCTTCTCTAGAAAGGATCCATTCTTAGCAACGAATGTCTTGCATTCGGATCTTTGATAGAAGGTGTACCCAACTGTCTCCTTTGGGTATCCTATGAAGACACATTTCTCTGATTTGGGTTTGAGTTTATCAGTATGAATTTTTTTTCACATAAGCATCGCAACCCCAAACTTTAAGAAACGACAGCTTAGGTTTCTAGCCAAACCATAGTTCATACGGTGTCATCTCAATGGATTAGACGGTGCCCTACTTAACGTGAATGTAGCTGTCTCTAATGCATAACCCCAAAATGATAGTGGCAAATCGGTAAGAGACATCATAGATTGCACTATATTCAATAAAGTACGGTTATGACGTTCGGACACATCATTACACTGTGGTGTTCCAGGTGGCGTGAGTAGTGAAACTATTTCACATTGTTTTAACTAAAGGCCAAACTCGTAACTCAAATATTTTACCTCTGCGATCATATCGTAGAAACTTTTATTTTCTTGTTACGATGATTCTCCACTTCACTCTGAAATTCTTTGAACTTTTAAAATGTTTCGTACTTATGTTTCATCAAGTAGATATACCCAATCTGCTCAAATCATCTGTGAAGGTCAGAAAATAACGATACTTGCCGCGAGCCTTAACACTCATTGGACCGCATACATCAGTATGTATTATTTCCAATAAGTCAGTTGCTCGCTCCATTGTTCCGGAGAATGGAGTCTTAGACATCTTGCCCATGAGGCATGGTTCGCAAGCACCAAGTGAGATTCATAATCAAGTGATTCCAAAAGTCCATCAGCATGGAGTTTCTTCATGTGCTTTACACCAATATGACCTACACGGCAGTGCCACAAATAAGTTGCACTATCATTATTAACTTTGCATATTTTAGTTTCAATGTTATGAAATATGTGTAACACTACAATCGAGATTCAATAAACCATTCACATTGGGTGTATGACCATTGAAGGTTTTATTCATGTAAACAAAACAATAATTATTCTCTGACTTAAATGAATAACCATATTGCAATAAACATGATCAAATCATATTCATGCTTAACGCAAACATAAAATAACATTTATTTAGGTTCAACACTAATCCCGAAAGTTATATGGAGTGTGCGATGATGATCATATCAATCTTGGAACCACTTCCAACACACATCGTCAATTCACCCTTAACTAGTTTCTGTTCATTTCCGCAACTCCCGTTTTGAGTTACTACTCTTTAGCAACTGAACCAGTATCAAGTACCGAGGGGTTGCTATAAACACTAGTAAAGTACACATCAATAACATGTATATCAAATATACTTTTGTTCACTTTGCCGTCCTTCTTATCCGCCAATTATTTGGGGTAGTTCCGCTTCCAGTGATTAATTCCTTGCAGTAGAAGTACTCAGCTTTAGACTTAAGTCTAGCTTTGGGTTTCTTCACAGGAGTGACAACTTGGTTGTCATTCTTCTCGAAGTTCCCTTTCTATCCCTTTGCCCTTTTCTTGAAACTAGTGGTCTTGTTAACCATCAACACTTGATGCTCTTTCTTGATTTCTACCTTCGCCGATTAGCATCGCGAAGAGCTCGGGAATTACTTTCGTCATTGCTTGCATATTATAGTTCATCACGAAGTTCTAGTAACTTGGTGATAGTGACTAGAGAACTTTGCCAATTACTATCTTATGTGGAAGATTAACTCCCACTTGATTCAAGCAATTGTAGTACCTAGACAATCTGAGCACATGCTCACTGGTTGAGCTATTCTCCTCCATCTTGTAGGCAAAGTACTGTCAGAGGTCTCATACCTCTCGACACGGGAATGAGTATGAAATACCAATTTCAACTCTTGGAACATCTCATATGCTCCATGGCGTTCAAAACATTTTTGAAGGCCCGGTTCTAAGCCGTAAAGCATGGTGTAAACTATCAAGTAGTCATCATACCGAGCTTTGTCAAAATGTTCATAACGTCCGCATCCGCTCCTGCAATAGTTCCGTCACCTAGCGGTGCATCAAGGATACAATTCTTCTGTGCAGCAATGAGGAAAATCCTCAGATCACGGACCAAGTCCGCATCATTGCTACCAACATCTTTCAACTTAGTTTTCTCTAGGAACATATCAAAAATAAAATAGGGGAGCTAAACGCGAGCTATTGATCTACAACATAGATATGCTAATACTACCAGGACTAAGTTCATGATAAATTAAAGTTTAATTAATCATATTACATAAGAACTCCCACTTAGATAGACATCCCTCTAATCATCTAAGTGATCACGCAATCCATATCAACTAAACCATGTCCGATCATCACGTGAGATGTGATACGTCTCCAATGTATCTATAATTTATGAAGTATTTGTGCTATTATATTATCTGTTTTGGATGTTTATGGGCTTTACTAAACACTTTTATATTATTTTTGGGACTAACCTATTAACCGGAGGCCCAGCCCAAATTGCTGTTTTCTTGCCTATTTTAGTGTTTCAAAGAAAAGGAATATCAAACAGAGTCCAAATGGAATTAAACCTTCGGGAGAGTTATTTTTGGAACTGGAGCAATCCAGGAGACTTGGAGTAGACGTCAGGGAAGCTTCGAGGAAGCCACGAGGCAGGGAGGCACGCCCCCACCCTCGTGGGCCCCTCATGGCTCCCCTGACCGACTTCTTTCACCTATATATGTCCATATACCCTAAAAACATCAGAGAACACAATAGATCGGGAGTTTCGCCGCCGCAAGGCTCTGTAGCCACCAAAAACCAATCGGGACCCTATTCCGGCACCCTGCCGGAGGGGGGATCCCTCACCAGTGGCCATCTTCATCATTCCAACGCTCTCCATGATAAGGAGGGAGTAGTTCACCCTCGGGGCTGAGGGTATGTGAAGTGCTAGTATCAACTAGAGGGGGGGGGGTGAGGGAGTTCCGGACTAGGGGTTGTCCGGATAGCCGAACTATCATGATCGGCCGGACTCCAAGACTATGAAGGTACAAGATTGAAGACTTCGTCCCGTGTCCGGATGGGACTTTCCTTGGCGTGGAAGGCAAGCTTGGCGATATGGATATGTAGATCTCCTACCATTGTAACCGACTTTGTGTAACCCTAGCCCTCTCCGGTGTCTATATAAACCGGATGGCTTTAGTCCGTAGAAACAACAATCATACCATAGGCTAGCTTCTAGGGTTTAGCCTCCTTGATCTCGTGGTAGATCCACTCTTGTAACACACATCATCAATATTAATCAAGCAGGACGTAGGGTTTTACCTCCATCAAGAGGGCCCAAACCTGGGTAAAACATCGTGTCCCTTGTCTCCTGTTACCATCCGCCTAGACGCACAGTTCGGGACCCCCTACCCGAGATCCGCCGGTTTTGACACCGACATTGGTGCTTTCATTGAGAGTTCCTCTGTGCCATCACCATCAGGAAGGATGCCTTCTCCCGTCTTTAAAGACGGCACTGTCGTCAAGGGAGCTTTGGCCGCCGGCCAGACTATCTGGCTAGGCGGTTTCCTTATGACCGCCTATTCAGCCACCGCTCCGACAATGACCTCTCAGGTCATTAAAAGCGATCTTCGCGTCAGCTCGGAACTCGCCGAGCAGCTGGATCCGATTGAGCTCTCCTCCGTAACCGAGCTCTTGGATCACATCGCCGCCCTGGGAGTCGCCACCGACTATGATTAGATCGGGCTTAAAACCGATCTGAGAGAAATTAACTCTCCCCAGGTTACCCACCACGTTGTTGTGGTGGAGGAACAACGCGGCGACTCTTCCTCTATGTTAAAAACCAACTATGTCCGGATTCCCGATCCCTCCATGCCGGATTCCCGCGGAGGGACGGACGCCAATCAAATACTGAACCTAAAGCAAGCACCGGACCAGATTTGTTGGAAAGCATCCAACAAACCAAGCTTCCAAATCCGGAAGCTTCTTGGCCTTTGAGCCGCAGATCGGGCGGGGTTCCGAACTTAATCCCACCTGCCCACCCAAACAAAAGCGATCTATCTCAGATACGGCAAGAGCCCGATGAAACAGTACATCATTACTGGGCCAGATTCCTCCTGGTTATGAACAGGATAAAGGACTGCCGTGAAGAAGGCGCGATTTCAACCTTCTGCAACAATTGCACGGACAAGGGAATTATAAACGCCATCAGTCGTCGTGAAGTTACACGCTTCGCCGACCTATCGACCATCGTACAAAAATACTACGCGATGGAGAGTACCTGGAAAACCGAAACTAGGTTTTGGGACAATCCGGCCCTAAATACAACCCCAGTCCGAAATAAAAGGGTGCGTCATACTCAAGCACCTGGGTTAAAAACCAAAAAGCAAAAACCCCCTAAAGGGTACGGAACCATACTGGAGGGATGGCTCAACGGACCTTGCAAAATCCACAGTACGGAGGGCGCCACTCCAACACATAGCCTTCGAGCATGTTGGATATTACGGCAGGTGGCCAAAAGTGGCGAAGGCTTTTTAGCCCCGAGCAACCAGCCCAGCAGTACCAGTATGGTATTAATAGTCTTCGAGACTTTCGCATCAAATAACATGCGAAAATGAACAATCCGTAGCCTCGCCGAAGTCTACCAAGTAGCAACAACAAATCCATGGAGTAACACGGCTATCACCTTCAATGCCAGCGACGAACCTAAATTCCGAACAGCTAGAGCACCAGCCGCATTGGTCCTCAGTCCGATACTGGACGGCTTTCGCCTCACCAAGGTACTCATGGATGGCGGCAGCGAATTAAACCTCATCTATGAAGAAACCCTTCAAAAAATGGAAATTGACTGGAGCCGCATTGAGCGAAGTAGCACAACCTTCAGGGGAATAATCCCTAGTCGAGAAGTACGCTGCACAAGAAAAATCACACTAGATGTAGTGTTTGGCTCGCCAGACAATTACAGGTCCGAAGAGGTCACGTTCCAAGTGGCCCCATTCGGCAGCGGATATCACGCCTTGTTAGGGCGAGAGGCATTCACAATCTTCCAAGCTATACCCCATTACGGGTACATGAAGCTCAAAATGCCAGGACCCAATGGAATAATCACTCTCTCCAGTGATCCAGATACAGCACTCCGCGCTTAAAAATAAGACAGCCGCACTAGCCCTAGAGGCATTATCCGAAGCCCTAGCGGCAGAGGAACTAACTGCGCTGCGCTCCACGGTGGATAGGGACGATGTGATACTCGATAAGAGGTCCAAATCCACCTCTTTTAAACCAGCAGACGAAATAGTCAAAATTCAGGTCCATCCAACGGACCCCACAAAGACGGCCTCCATTGGGGCACAGTTAAATCCTGATGTAGAAGCCGCACTACGAGAATTCCTTCGGGAAAATTGGGACATTTTTGCCTGGCACCCTTCAGACATGCCAGGAATCCCACGCAGGCTGGCAGAGCACAGCCTAAATATCCTAAAAGGATTCAGGCCAGTCAAACAGGCTCTTCGGCGATTTTCCGAACCCAAAAGACAGGCAATGGGAGAGGAGCTAGCCAAACTCTTAGAGGCCGGATTCATGAGAGATATAAAACATCTGGACTGGCTAGCCAACCTTGTAATGGTACCAAAAAAGGACAAATCCTAGCGCCTCTGCGTCGATTTCAAAGACCTTAACAAGGCCTGTCCAAAGGACCCTTTCCCCCTCCCTCGCATCGACCAAATCATCGATGCTACCGCAGGGCACGATTCATTGTGCTTCCTTGACGCATACTCCGGATACCATCAAATCAAGATGGCGGAGAAAGACCAGGCCGCAACGGCATTCATTACTCCATATGGGCCATTCTGCTTCAACACAATGCCCTTCGGACTCAAAAACGCCGGCGCAACATATCAGCGCATGATTCAGACATGTCTGGCTACCCAGATAGGCAAAACTGTAGAGGCATACGTAGACGATGTGGTCGTCAAGACCAAACACGTCGAAACTCTAATAGACGACTTGAGGGTGACATTCGACAACCTCCGAGAATATGACATTAAGCTCAACCCAGAAAAATGTGTCTTCGGAGTACCAGCCGGAAAGCTTTTGGGCTTCATTGTATCCGGTAGAGGAATTGAAGCAAACCCAGCCAAGATCCGAGCTCTGTCACAATTGGATATCCCAAAAGACCTCAAGCAAATACAAAAACTAACTGGATGCGTAGCGGCTCTAAGCCGCTTCATCTCCCGTTTGGGAGAAAAGGCTCTGCCCCTCTATCGCCTCCTCCGGCGCACCGAACACTTCGAATGGACGGATGCTGCCACAGCCGGACTCGCAGAAATCAAGGCCATTCTGGCAACAAACCCGGTCCTGGCCGCGCCCAACCTGGGCGAACCTATGTTGTTATATATCGCAGCAACTCATTAAGTTGTCAGCGCAGTACTCGTCGTTGAATGAGAAACAGAAGGGCACAGATTACCTCTTCAAAAACCAGTGTACTACGTATCCACTGTCTTAACTCCATGCAAGTCCCGGTACCCACATTATCAAAAGATAGCGTATGCGGTGTTCATGGCATCCCGGAAGCTGCGACACTACTTTCAAGAGTGTTCCATAACGGTGGCCTCCGAAGTACCTCTCAACGATATTATAAACAATCGCAACGCAACGGGCAGTATTGCAAAATGGGCCATTGAGCTCTTGCCATTTGACATAATCTACAAACCACGGCGAGCTATAAAGTAGCAAGTCCTGGCTGACTTCGTCGCCGAATGGACAGAAGCCGAACTCCCTAAAGAGTACGGCGCGTACTCTAATTGGATCATGCATTTCGACGGATCCAAAATGTTGGCTGGCTTGGGGGCTGGCGTCGTCTTGACGTCCCCAACCGGAGACACAGTCCAATACGTACTTCAGATAATGTACACGGACTCCAACAATGCAGCCGAATACGAGGCCCTTCTACATGGCCTCCGGATGGCAATCTCCATGGGCATTCAACGCCTAGAGGTGCGAGGGGATTCAAACCTCGCAATATCCCAAGTAAATGGAGACTTTGACGCCAAAGATCCGAAAATGGCGGCCTACCGCAACGCCGTCCTAAAAATGTCAGCTCAGTTCGAAGGACTCGAATTCCATCATGTAGCCCGGGATAATAACCAGGCAGCAGACGTGTTGGCACGCATCAGCGCAAAACGCGACGCCGTCCCTCCGAACATCTTCCTGGAATGGCTCTTTAAGCCATCCGTATTATGGGAAGAGGAGTCCGGAAACAACAATCCGAAACCAGCTGCATCACCTAACTCAGACAATTCTGACACAATCGGCGGATCTGCCAATGAAATAACACCTTCAACCCACGAAACAATGGCAGTAATTGCCCCGTGGATGGAACCGTTCCTAGCCTATTTAAACAGGCAGGAACTCCCGAAGACCAAAATGCGGCCCGCTGCATAGTTCGGCAATCTAAAGCCTACAAGGTCCATGAGGGAGAACTTTATAAGAAAAGCACAACCGGAGTCCTTCAAAGGTGTATCTCCGAAGAGGAAGGGCGAAATCTCCTGGCTGAAATTCACGCCGGACTCGGCGGGCACCACGCTGCAGCCCTGGCCCTTGTAGGCAAGGCCTTCCGTACAGGATTTTATTGGCCGACGGCCCGGGCAGATGCTCAGGACTTAGTCCAACGATGCGTCGGTTGCCAGCTCTTTGCTAATCAGAGCCACATGCCACCCACCGCCCTAAAAACTATACCCATTACCTGGCCGTTCGCGGTCTGGGGGCTTGACATGGTTGGACCCCTTAAAGGGGGAACCCACAAGCACAAATACTTATTGGTCATGGTGGACAAATTCACCAAATGGATAGAGGCCAAGCCGGTTAAAACGGCAGAATCCGGACCTGTGATAGACTTCATATCCGGGGTAGTACACCGTTTTGGCGTCCCCCACAGCATCATCACTGATACGGCACGAATTTCACGGCCGACGAGGTTAAACTCTGGTGCAAAAACATGGGCATCAAGCTTGACTACGCTTCAGTCTATCACCCCCATACTAACGGTCAAGTCGAGCGAGCAAATGGTCTAATCATGAGCGGCATCAAACCCAGACTAGTGCGGTCCCTCAAGGAATCTAACACGCACTGGGTAGAGGAGCTCGACTCCGTACTCTGGGGGCTGCGGACCACGCCAAACCGCACTACCGGATTCACACCATTTTTTATGGTATATGGCGCAGAGGCAGTTCTGCCCTGCGATATAATTCATGACTCACCTCGCGTGCGCATGTACGAAGAAAGAGAAGCCGAGTTGGATCGGAGGACAGTTTGGACGCCTTAGAGGAGGAGCAGGACATGGCAAAAGCTCGTTCCGCATTCTATCAGCAGCAGGCTCGAAGATATCAAAGCAGAGAAGTACGGGCCAAAACTTACAATGTTGGCGAACTTGTTCTACGCCTGCCGGACAAGAAAAAGGACAAACTTAAGCCCAAGTGGGAAGGTCCCTTCATCATCGACCAAGTGCTGACTGGCGGAGCATACCATCTACGTAACGCCTCTGATAACCGACTCGAGCCAAACCCATGGAACGCAGCCCGTCTCCGAAGATTCTATGCCTAACGCCGGACTCAGAGTTTGTCTCACTCCTCCGTCCCTTTTTTTTTAATTTTTCACTGCCTCTTGTCCCACTCCTTCTTCCCACTTTTTTTTCAATACCTTTGATAGGCTAATTTGCGCATTGTTCGCACACACTTGATGTGCTCCTAGCACTCATTATACCTGGGGGCTTCTTTAACAGAAGTTTATTTATACGGGCTTCATGCCCAACACATGTGTCATACTTCCGCATGTACCTTTTATTCACCATTATATGCATCGATATGACTTAAGTTTTGGCCAAGCTGGGTTGCCTGGCTCCTGTGCTTACCCCTACGTTCCCGATTGTTCGGCTAGGAGGTAAAGGGAGCACCTCTGCGATTGTTACTGCCGGGTCAGCCGGATGTGTACCTCAGACTGGGTGAAGCCAAAAGCTAGCGTTCTTAAGAGAATATTCGGTCGGTGACCTAAAAGATGATTTATTACTTACTTATTTATCTGCCCCCAGATGCTTTTTCTGCTATTTTCGCAGACTGGACATGCACCTTAGGGCATGCCTCCCAGGGAAAGGAACCCATAACGGAACTATTCTCCCTGGAAGATGTTTCTTACTAACCATGTAATATAACATAACTAGTTGGGCACTTGTCTGATAAAGCACTAATGACCCCTACGCCTGGTCTCCATGCATGCCCCAGTTTTTTCATAACCGAGAAGGTATTCAGACACACTCCGGACTCTAGGGTCCCGAGGTCGAAGCGAAAAGGTCAGCAAAGACAAACGATCTACAATCCGGCTAGAAGGCATTTTACATGTCATTTTACAATTACATTGTCAAACTGACTGATTGTACTCCTCTTCAATCCCATCTAACAGGCTGTCTAATTTACAGTCCTGTTGGGAATATTTCGCGGCCAGCTCTACGTGGCCGTACATCAAGCTCACAGGGATCTCCTTCCCATCAGGCCCCACAGGTCCGACCTCGGCCATGTGGTTTGGGTCAGCCTTCGGGTACCGCGTCTTCACCATCGCCCAGGCCTCCCTGGCGCCTTGTCGGCAGGCCGATATCTTCCACAGACGGAGACGTCGCCGTACTCCCTGAATCTTCTCAGCAAGCCCTTCAAGGCCCTCGGGTAGGGAGACGGAAGGCCATAAGGCCTGAACGACGCCACTCATCGCCTGCCGAACACGTTCGAACAGTTGCACCAGCTCGGGCAGTTGGTCACCCGTTGAACCGGGCATTTCCTCCGCAGGGCGACCTGTGAGCACACCTAAAGACACATTTCTGTCAATCGACTTCCTCGCCGAATTCTTCTTTTCAAAGGAATTTGCTCAAGCACTTACTATAAATGCCGCGACGAAGCCGCTGATTCTCCTTCACGGAGCCAGACAGCTGGGCCCGCACATCTTTCAGCTCTTCTCCTAGCTGGGTGTGGGCATCTTGGAGCTTGTTCCTCTCCTGCTGCACTTTCATAAGCACCCTCTCGCCGGCCTTCAGCTGACGCAGTAGCTGTTGCTTGTCCGGATCTAGTCCGGCGCCCTCTGCAATATTATTGTCAGATTTACGCACACGCCACACTTTATCAACTACTTATCTTTTCGAAGTACGTATTACCAGCGGGGATCTCTGTGGCTCTCCCCGTGGCGGCCAGTGCGGCCTCAAGTTGGGCCTTGCACTCTTGAAGCTCTCGGGACAGGTGGGTATTCTTCTCCGTAAGATCCTGCATAATAAATGATTCTTAAATCAGTTCTTTTAACTATTTTAAGTCTCGGGGGCTACTGGCATATATACCTATTAAAATTACTTACCCGTATGTCCTTCACATACTGCTCCGTGGCTCTGGTTAAACCATCTTGAGCGGCACGGAGGTGCGCGTCTCCCGCATCAAAGGCATTCAATGCCTCCGGGGAGAAACACGTGTCACGAAGAGCTGTCTGGCGACGCCTGTGATTCATGGCGCTCTCCACCTCAGACGGGGTGGCGGACAGCCTGTCGGCATCCTCCATCGGAGGAACATCCGGCTCATGCCCTATATTCGCCTCCCCTTCCGGACCATGCGTTGGAGCATGGCTGGCGGAGGCTTGGTTGGCAACCTCTCCGGACACTGTCCGGCGAGCGCTCTTTCTCCTGGAAAAGTTATGGGCATTAATATACCTCCTAGGGATCCTTCCCTTAAAAACAGCGGTGCGCCGTACCATTGCGGTAATGTTTCGGTTTGTGTCGCACTCCTCTTCCGCCTGCTGGGCCGAACTGACCCTTGCTGGTCAGCCGCCGCGGGTTTGGCTTCCCGCCTTAAAGGCACCTCCTGCGATGCACCATCAGTATAGGATGGTCAGAATTGAGCATGGATCAAATGATGGTGTCAAGACCTCGGTCATAGTCACCTGGGAAGCCGAAAGCAAACTGGGGTAGTCAGCCGTAATGGCGACTATAGCATTGTCCATGCTAAGTTGGTGGAACACCCCGTCTATCAGCTCCACCTTTATGTCCGGATCCTCTTCAGAGGCTGGATCAAGGGATCGTTCCGGATCCTCGGGTTGTGGAGCTAGGCTTCGTATGCCCTCCACGTCCCGACGCAGCTCCTGCGTCGAAATCATAAAGTAAAATACTTGACTTTGGAGAATCCATTTAACGGACTCGTGCGGAGGAAGTCCTCCTCCTCCCCCTTGTACAAGCCGGACAGGATCTTTACCAGATCGGCTGCCGAGCCCGGTCCTCTGCGGCCATGACGGGTGGCGTCATCTTCCCCGTTGAAATCCCACATAGGGTGGCCCCTATATTGGAGCGGCTGCACCCCTCGCATAATACACGTGGCCATGACTCCAATCATGGTCAATCCGGAGTGGGCCAGTAACCTAATCCGGCCCATGAGATAATGGACGCTCCCATCATCCTCCTGTTGAGGGCTCCGCGGGCGCCAACTTAGGCGTTTCTTCAAGGGAG
The DNA here is from genome assembly GCF_002162155.2 of Triticum dicoccoides. Lineage (NCBI taxonomy): Eukaryota > Viridiplantae > Streptophyta > Magnoliopsida > Poales > Poaceae > Triticum > Triticum dicoccoides. Next base: position 707,725,300 of record NC_041386.1, on the reverse strand, counting down.
CATTGCTAAACTCCGGGAGGCTGATCCGAACTGGATCCGGCAGAGGGGCGTCCTCCATGTTGAACCATTCCGAAGGCCAGTCTTCGGACGCCTTCTTCGGGGTGCCGGATAGATATCCGGTCCCGGCGATGCGCCATATTTCGGCTCCGCCCACTTGATATATCGACCCCTCGTGAGAACGGGGTACGAGGCAAAACAATCTCTTCCACAGTGCAAAATGGGGCTCAATGCCCAAGAACAGCTCGCAAAGAGCTACAAAGCCCGCGATGTGCAAAATGGAGGCAGGTGTGAGGTGGTGAAGCTGGAGTCCGTAGAACTCCAGGAGCCCCCGGAGAAACAGGTGTATGGGAAATCCGAGTCCCCTTATTAGATAAGGGACGAAGCATACCCGCTCTCCTTTGGAAGGGTTGGGGACGCTCTCCGCCTGCTTTCCATCCCTGAAGGTGGCCAATCCGGCTCGAACCGGAACCATGAAGGCTGGGGGGATATATCCCTCGGTTTGGAGCGCCACTAGCTCGCTTTGTGGAACCGAGCATCTCCCCCAATCTCCTGGCTTAGGGCTGGGAGCGCGAGAGGAGGAGCCGCGTCAACTATCCATGGTAGAATGGATTTTGGTCAGAGGCGCTTCGATGAGAACTTGCGGAAGGAGGATGGTGTGAGTTGGATCTAAGATCCTCGCCTCTCTTATAGGCGGCTCGTTCGCACGACCAGGGGGTAAAATGTAAAAATACCCTAGCTTTTCGCATTCATCCGACACGTGGAAGAGGGCCATTATTGGGTGTAGAGGCCAAGGAGCGCAACATTTATAAGGAAGCCGGACACTATTCGACAGGAGCATGAAGCTTGAAGGAGAACCAGCCTTGCAAAACGCCGAAGACAATTTACACGCCGGACTCGTCGTTATTGAAGCCTGGTTCGGGGGCTACTGAGGGAGTTCCGGACTAGGGGGTGTCTGGATAGCCGAACTATCATGATCGGCCGGACTCCAAGACTATGAAGATACAAGATTGAAGACTTCGTCCCGTGTCCGGATGGGACTTTCCTTGGCGTGGAAGGCAAGCTTGGCGATACGGATATGTAGATCTCCTACCATTGTAACCGACTTTATGTAACCCTAGCCCTCTCCGGTGTCTATATAAACCGGATGGCTTTAGTCCGTAGAAAGAACAATCATACCATAGGCTAGCTTCTAGGGTTTAGCCTCCTTGATCTCGTGGTAGATCCACTCTTGTAACACACATCATCAATATTAATCAAGCAGGACATAGGGTTTTACCTCCATCAAGAGGGCTCGAACCTGGGTAAAACATCGTGTCCCTTGTCTCCTGTTACCATCCACCTAGACGCACAGTTCGAGACCCCCTACCCGAGATCCGCCGGTTTTGACACCGACAGGGGGTGAATAGGTGATTTTTACGAAGGTCTTCAAAAGTTGGAAGTTTCAAAGACAAACAATAGAAATGACCTAGTTTATATGCAGCGGAAGATAAACTACAACAAGCAAGCCATAGTCAAGTATGCAATTATATGGAAGTACAGGACTAATAGCAGCTAAGTAGTAAGGATCAGGATGGAAGATAGTATGAAGCCAATCAACAATAGTAGTCAAGCGATGAAGTCATACAGATAAGACAAATAAGCAAAGACTTCACGAAGACAAACTCAAAGTAAAGGAGGGAAGGGATAGAACCAGTCACTTGTTGAAGACACAGGATTTAATGGACCAGTTCCAGTTGCTGTGACAACTGTACGTCTGGTTAGGGAGGCTGAGATTCAACTCAGAAGACCGTGTCTTCACCTTATTCCCCTTGAGATAAGGACACCTAGTCCTCGCCCAATCACTCTGGTAAGTCTTCAAGGTAGACTTCCGAACCTTCACAGACTTTGTTCACCCGGTGATCCACAATGACTCTTGGATGCACAGAACGCGAGGCCTAACCGGCTGGAGGATACACAGTCCTCAAGTGTAATAAGTCTTCAGGTCACACAGACAGAAAGACTTCTGTGATGCCTAACACTCTTTGGCTCTGGGTATTTGGGCTTTGTCCTCGCAAGGATTTCTCTCTCAAAGGCTTCGAGGTGGGTTTCTCTCAAAACGCAAAAGCCGTAAACTAACTCTGAGCAGCCACCAATTTATGGTGTAGGGGGTGGGCTATTTATAGCCACAAGGCAACCCGACTTGATATGTCCGAAATGACCCTGGGTCACTAAGGAACTGACACGTGTTCCAACGGTCAGATTTCAAATACACATGGCAACTTTACTTGGGCTACAAGCAAAGCTGACTCATCCAGCTCTGGATAAGATTCACTCTCATTGTCTTCGCTCGAAGACATAGGATTTGGGTTGAGCATCACTTCAGTCACTCTGACTTAGTTCACTTGGACCCCACTTAACAGTACGGTGGTTCCTATGACTCAACAAAGAAGAAAAGGAAACAGCGAAACAACACAGTCTTCGCGCTCCATAGTCTTCACTCAATGTCTTCTCTCGTCATAGTCTTCAATGTGAATATCTTCACATACCACCATTGTCTTCAATGTCTTCATACATTTTTAGGGGTCATCTCCGGTAGGTAAACCGAATCAATGAGGGACACTACCTGCGTTATCCTGCAATTCTCACAAACGCATTAGTCCCTCAACCAACTTTGTCGTCAATACTCCAAAACCAACTAGGGGTGGCACTAGATGCACTTACAATCTCCCCCTTTTTGGTGATTGATGACAAACTGGTTGAAGTTTTCAACAGGGAGAAAGTATGTGAAATTGTAAAGGATAGGGTATTGTCTTCATAAGTAGCAAGGGCTCCCCCTGAAGATGTGCATATAAGTAATTTGCTTTTGGAATGCAAATGCACATGGCAGGTTGTACTTGTGGAGATCCACTTCAACTTATGAAGATAATTCATCATGCATGAAATGATATAGCAAATAGAATGGCATGCATAATGAAAAATGGACGTCTGCAGAATGATCTAAGTGCGGAAGTTATCATCGCACCACAGTAAAGCAAATAAGTAGTAGACGACCATCGAGTTTAAGTGTTACAACTCAAAGAAGCAAATGTTTCAAAAGCGATAGTTGTAAACACGAGGCAAAATATAAAGCAACCGCCCATATGAACCCGCTTGAAGACTATCAACTCATATGCTTCTCCCCCTTTTGTCAGTAATGACCAAAAAGGTTTGAAGACATAGAGCATCTACTCGTCCTCATGAGTAGGTGAAGCAGCAGGGTTGTCGTTGTTGCTTGGCGGTGCAGACGAGCTTGGTGCAGTGTCAATGCGTGCATAAGTAGGGGGCGGTGAAGTAGCATCATCTTCATCATTGATCACTCTTGCATTTACTGTTGCCGTGGAGGAAGAATAGTCAGAGTCTTCAAGGGATGGAGTTCGTCGTAGGACAACATTCCGTGGAGGAGTGGAGTCAAACTTGAATCATTTAGTGAAGCCATCGTCTTGAAGATCTGCTTCAGCACTGAGCAGGGTCAAACTCTTCCATGATCGCCGAAACGTTTCGTGAGTGACAAATGCATTCTTGGTGGCAAGATTACGAATGCGGTTTACATCCACCAAGAGACTTTGCATCTGACGCTTGAGCCAGAAATGATGCTTATCTTGTTTCTGATGCAGAGCCACAAGAAGTTCTCGGTCATTGAGGACCCGAGAGCACTTCTTTGGCCTTTGAGCAATTGTGCTCTCAGTAGCTTTAGTTGGTGCACAATGAGGCAGACGAGTATTTCCAGCCATCGGATAGACACGTGTGACAGCTTGGACTCCTTCCATAGGCTGAGTGAAGCTTTGATGTTCAGCATTTTGAAGACAAAGAGGCTTCTTCGCAGGCTCAGGGTATATGGCTTCAACTGACATATCAACCTCTGGTAAAAAGATCACATGATTGCGAGCAGAGGGCTGATAGTTGACAGAAGAGTGTCACTTGATGAGGCGCATGACCCATGGAGCATAAAACTTCAGACCAAAAAGGTCAGATCCAGATGCAGCAAGTTGCCTAATGAAGAAATCTTGTGCATTGAAGCTGATGCCATTGAGGATGTAAAAGACCAAAGTCTTCATGGCTCCTTCAAGTTTTGCAGCTGATGAATGTCCTTTGATAGGCCATAGAGTCTGCCTGATGATGTGATAGATGGTGCGCGGCAGATACTCAAGGTCATCAACAAAGAACTCCTTTGGATATTCAGCGTCATGAGGCAATGGCTTCATCATGCTCAACATCTGGCTAATGTTGGGTTCAGGCTTATGGAAGATGCTTTCCAGTGCATTGCGGTGTTTTTGACAACCAGGTTCATATAGATCTCTGGGAGTGGATAGGCCTGTAAGCTCAATGATGTCAAGAGCTTTGGCTTCATGATGAACATTTCCCGCCATCCACTCGAGAACCCAGGTCTTGATATCTCTGTTGTAGCCGCGAATGTGGAGGGTAGCATAGAATTGAAGCAAAAGTTCTTCATTCCAATGTTCTTTGTCTGTCACAAAGCTGAGCAGACCGGCATCACGAAAGCAGTCAAGTGCTTCTTCTAAGCACGGCAGTCCAACAATGGCTTCAGTGTCGAGGCGCATATGAGGGAAAATGCGCCCTTGATCATACAGAACGCAGGAGTAATAGCTTCGCTGTTGATAGCTCCATAAATGATCTGATGATATCCTTGGCTTTGAGTAGGGATTCTTGGCGTTGTCAAAGAAGGTATTGTGGCTTTTGAAGCCATTTGCATTGAAGGACCCTGTAGAATTAGCAGTGCCTGGGAACCTTGGCAGTCTTGGCTTTGGTTTCTGGACCTGAGGCCTATGCTCAACATGGTAATCAAATTGAGGTCCAGAGGCAGTGGGCAGAGGTACCAGAATGGGCCATCTTACTGTGATTAGCTCGCCATGGTTGTATGCTTGCTCAATTGTATAGGGCCTTGGTGGCGGAACAGGAGCAGTGGCAGCAGCTGAGGCTTCAGGCTGCACAACAGGTGCTTCAGGAGCAGTTGCCTCATTGGTTTCAGGCACACTGTTTGGTTCAAGCTCCACATTAGCTTCAGCCATGACAATGTCACGGGCTTCACTTGCGTTGGTAGTGGCAGCTTCAGGATTTTCAACCTCCACTTGATGAGCTGGAGGGTCGGGCACTGGCACGTTCACTTCATGAACAACTTCTTCAATAACTGGGGAAGTAGAGACACGTACGTCTTCTTGTCCTTCATCGGCTGATGCAGCCGGATTGTCTTCAACAGCTTGGGCTTCAGACGTGGAGACATTCACAGTTGGAGTGGCTTCAGAAAACACTTGACGTGCAACAGGTTGATGGTGCACTCCTCCTTCTGGAACGCTCGGAAGAGGGATTTGAGGCCTTGGTCCTTTGCGAAGCCTTTGTAGGACAGGCGATGCCTTGGGAGATGGAGTAGGCAGGTCCTCATCCTCTTCAACTTGCACAGGTGGTGTGGCTTGTTGTTGTTGTTGGGGAGTACTTGGGGAGTCTTGTTGCTGTGGGTGATCAGCCCGTGATGCATCCTGAGCAATTGGCGTCAGAGGACGACCAATGCTAATGAGTTCGCTATTCGTGAGAACAGGCGATGATACCACGTTGTGTTCAATCTGAGGAAGAACTTCATCATCTTCAACATTGTCATCTTGACCAATGTCTTCAGCAGCGGTGGGTTCAGCTGCTGGAACATCTTCAGCTTCATGAGCCTCTGTGGGAGTAGGCTCATGAACTATCATTTGTCTTTCTTGATGTTCAGACGCAGGGTGAACCACCGAGATAGGTTCAACAACCAGGGGCTCTATGTGAGCAGCCCGACTTTTCTTGGTCTTGCGCTTCTTCTTGGAGGGAGCAGCATCAGAGGCTTCAGTATTCTTTCTCTTTCTGGCTTCAGCCTCGGCAGCCCTCGTCTTCTTCTGTTCTGAAGCGGTAGTCGTGACCTTTGGCTTCGAGCCAGTCATGCTGCTTGGGAAGATAATGCGAGGTGCTTCTTGACTTGAAGGTGCAGGTTGGGCAGTGGAGAGCTTCTTCTTCTTTGCTGCCATCCTGGGGTCAATGCCAGAACGGCCAAGAGACTTGCGCTTCTCAGCCTCATTGTAGGCAAGCACACACTTGTCAGCCAGACTCTTCATACGCTCACGAGAGCCTTGAGCTTCTTCACGCTTCTTATGAAAGGCTTCTTTGAGCTCATGCAGCATGACCTTGAAGTTTCTGACATCTTGCACGCTGAGCTTCGCCACATGCTTCTTGAACTGAGCCTTTTCATAGTCAATTTTGTTTTTCAGCTCAACGATGCGCTGAGCGAGAGCTAGCTCAGAAGCAATGGCGCCATTGAAGGCGACGCTGAGGCCAATGGGAAGTTGCAAGTCATCAAAGCTGAGATTTGGTGTGTCAAACCACTCATCAATGAAGTTATGGATGATTGCCACATCGAAGAGAGGCAGGTTGTTGAAGATCTCTGCTTCTTCCTTGCTCTTGATCAGTTGCTCAAGGGCATCATCTGCAAGATCTTCATCGCTGGACAGATCAATGTGCTCTTCACGCAGAATGGTAGCAGGAGTCAAGGTTTGATCAGTACGCCTGACGATTTGCTTTTTCTTCTCCGTCTTCTTGGAGATTCTGGATTGTTCTTCAGACTGCATACTGGCTTCAGGAGGCGCAGTGGCTAGAGGCTTCACATGTGAAGCTTTTGGAGCAGCTGATCTTGAAGCTTTTGGCTTCTTTTGCTTTTGCGGCTTTGGAGGAGGAGCTGGGGCTTCATCAGAATCAGCATCATTATCAGAATGATCCACTTTGGCACCATGGACCATGTTGTAAGTGATGAGGCCATCATGGTTGTAGAAGGGGCCGATGACATTTGGTTCTTCATCACGTGAGCCGTCAGCACGGGGAGCAGAGGGACCAGGATTGAAGTCCAATCCCAATGACTTCTTGTTTTCTTTGGCCGATGCCTTTGCGTGCTGTAAGTTGCGCTTGAAGATATTGTCGTCACGACACCAGAGCAATGATGTTGGGTCGGCATTTGCAGGCTGAGGTCCACGGACCATGCAGGGATAGAAACCCTGGGCAATAGCTTCAACTCTGTTCTTGGGTTGAAGGCCTCGATAGAGAATATCACCCCAAGGACTTTTGATAGCATTCTTCTCAGCATATTCCTGAGTCACGAACTTGTATTTGAACCATTGTTCAGCCCAATAGCGTCGAATCCGTTGGATTCGTGTCTTGCGCTGATGATAATTCTCTTTAGGATCTGTCTTGTAAAGTTCTGCGAGGTCATCAGACAAATCTTTTGATGTTCCCCCTCGACGCTGTCTGCCACCCTTCCTTACTGATTTCTCTTTAGCCATGAAGTTCAAGCTGAATGGCTTCAATATGTTCAAAGGCTTCAGGGGCTTTCGCTTGCTGGTCAAACAAGAACTAGCTTCAGGAGAGTTAATGTGTTGCTGTAAGAATTCTGCAAATGAATGCAGACTATGAGAACCAAGGGATTCTCCCACGGACATGTACCTGTGACAGCATTAGAGATGCGAGGGAAGGGGAAGAGGTCATATGCATTCTCAGAAGATTTTGAAGATAAATCAGTTCGAAGACATTGACCTCATGTTGCGAAGATATTCACTTATATGTTGAGAGTTGGTTCCAGATTTGTACGAATCCGTGAATAAGTACAAGTGAGGAATCAAACTGGATATGCATTTTAAGTGAATAGACTAGGCAGTATGAGATGCAGACAGTATAGATCTAACATTGTGTAGGCAGAAACCACTTTTGGTAAACAGGATGAATCTTGAAGATCAAAAAGGTGGTAAAAATAGAGTTATAATTATCGCATGAAGAACTGCTAGATGAGATGAATAGGAGACCGAGCAGTTCAATCCACCGTGCCCTAACTTGGCGACGGAGGACACCTACGGCGACGGTAGAGAGGACGATGCCCGCGGCCGGCGTGAGGACGTCGTCGAGAAGTTGCGGTAGCTAAGCGCTTCGTCGCCGCCGTCATCGAGAGCTAGCAGTGGCGCTAGGGTTTTGACGAGGTGGAGAGGTGGAAGAAGGTTTTCTTGACCGCAGGGGACACGTATTTATAAGTAGGTGTGTGGCATAGCGCAATTACGCTGGTGCCCCTGCCTGTTCACATCCGTGGGACACGTGGCAAGCATGCAACATACTCAGAGTTGTCCCACGTTCCCACGCCCGCCAAGTTTGTCGGATGGTTGTTCCGACTTCTCCGGATTTCGACAATAAAGATGAATCATTTAAAACAAACTTAATGTTTTATCTCTGTGCCTTCTGCTGACTAGGACGCAGAGAAGACATTTGACAGTTTCAATAGAATGCATATGATTTGGACAGATAGAGTTTGAGATTGAAAGCATAGAGAGGTTAGGGTCTGATCACATTCACTTAGTTCAAAAGATTCAACTTGAAGACATAGCTATAAGTGAATGCTATAGAGGACAGA